>NC_079435.1:30485548-30493048 GCF_903798145.1 Danio aesculapii | reverse complement strand
AACTATTAACTACTATATTTTCTTGATTTCCAAATTGAGTTTTGGAAATCACCAAGTGAAACCACCCCCCACCCCCAATTGTCCCACGACCCCCAATTTGGGAACCACTGCTCTAAATGACCCCCTATTCCACAGTCCACCTCTGCTTAAGGAAGTACTTTAAAAAGTACTGATGCTGATGGTAAATTATTCTGTCACAACCTTTATAAGTCAACACAGTCTTCCAATTTTGGAAGAAATTTAAAATTTTTTAAAAGCAGATTTTTTCCCCCCTGATGCAAGTGGCATTAGCATCCAGCATCAACACAAAAACAAAATGCTTATTACATACACATGTTACATTACTTGTTCTGCAATAAAGCATACCCTACGTATGAATCTTGAGAAGCTTTTCAATAAGTTTTTAACATTTTTTGTCATTATTTTAATACAGTAATTAATGGATTCAGTATATTTGATGGTTAAAATGACTATAAATGCAGCTTTTTTTCCACCACTCTCAGATGACTTATGTAATTGAGAATAAGTAATGGCAAGGTAAGCTTAGTACATGTAATACAAACATGTCATTTAATTCACTTTTTTTCATATAATTTCAGTTTTACGCCCTGTTTTGCACCATTTCTCAAGAATTGTTGCCCCTAAAAAAACAAGAGTCTGGAATCTACATTTTAGTACAATACTTATAAAAACATGCTTTTTGAAAATGTTCATATACATTCTTTGTGTGTATCAGTCCTATAACTGATGCTCTGAAATTCGCCCTGGAAGTAATAATTGTACTCAAATCCCCTTCTCGCCTCCTCCATCCTTCAGTGTCATTGGCCTGTTCTTTATGTGACTGTATTAATTAGCTCTTCATTTGCTCTGCAGGCTGTTATGAGCTAATGGCTCTCCATTAGTGTCTACATGGAGAGCAGAGGCCTGATGCTCTTGGCTTACGGCAATTACTCTGTCTGTCTCTGTGTGTATGTGTGTTTGTGTGTAAGAGAGAGTTGTGTGTGTTTGCATTGGTGATCATTAAATTGACAAAACTGCTTTTCATTCATTGAACAGTGCAGAGGGCCAGGCTTCAGTCGTCTGTTAATTGAATTAGACTGGGCACTGACAGAGCCTTTCATCTGTCTGAGAAACACAGGGAAAAAAATAAACCGTTTGCTGCCCAGCGTGGGATTGGATACAGATTTGTGCTGCCATCTAAAGGTGGAAGAAAGAAAATAAAGAAAATGATCCTGAGAGATAAGCCGAGTCTAACCTAGATGTTGACTTGACCATATGCTGCCATAAGTAGGTCTGTAATACTCAGAGAAAGCGATCAGTCAGCTCTCCCATTCATCTCATTGGCACTTTTTTCAATGGAGTGTTTGATTGGCTAATGGCACCACACAACATGAATAATTTGCACCGTCCCAAAGCATTTATTAGCAACCATCGTGAGCAGTGACTTCAAAACCGAGGGGGAATTCAGTCTATTTTAGAACCTTCAAAAAAAGAATAATTAAAAAAAATGGAAAAAGGGAAACCGTCTGCTTTTTATTGATACTAAACAACTTTTAGTTAAGTAAGGACACATTCAATTGATTAAAATAACAGTAAAGGATTGTACATTGTTGTATAAAAGTAACAAAAAATGTATATGCATATTAGTTTTCTGAACAAAATAAAGTATTATAGTTTTTTAATTAGTTTTTTTGGTGCTGTGATAATGAGATGACACTAAATCAGCAAATGTAACACAAATGCAGTTTTTTAATTTTCAGTTTTTGGACATTTATACATAATCTGATAGCTGAATAAGTACATTTCCATTGATGTATGGTTTGTTAGGATATAAAAATATTTGACCGCAATACAGCTATTTGAATATCTGCAATTGGAGGGTTATATATATATATATATATATAAATAAATAAAAATATATTTTAAAAAATCCTTCAAAATTGCCCAAATTAAGTTCCTAGCAATGATTAATACTAACCAAAGTCTCTGAGATATATATATATATATATAAAATAATAATATATGATATGTATGATATATAATAATAAATATATCATATTTATTTATTTGATATTCTAATTAAATTTGGTGTAAAAGAAAAATACTTTTTGACTCACTCTATATATTTTTAGGTATTCGTAAGAAATACCAACTTACAGCATGGTTTGTTGTCTATGGTCCCTTAAAATAAGGATTTTTGAAGACTTCAGCAATACCTCCTTTGCTATCAAATTAATAAACAACATTTTAGAATAATATTATATTGAACACAACAGGGTTCTATGTTCTAATTAAATCAATGGATCAATTTTTAAATTAATTCCAACCCATGAACTTTTAACCAATAGTGCATGTTCCTTTCAAAAATACTTCTAAAATAAGTAATTTTGAATGGCCTGTGGAAATTTGCAGGTCATTGAGCAGCAAAATTGCATAATATTTTCAGCCTATGTGCGGAATGTAAAACGATTTATTGCACGTTTCAGATGACAAATCCACTAGAGGGCGGTGTCTACATTTTTGCAAATTTGAAATAGGTTACCTAGGGCAGTGGTAATTCCGTTTTATTTATTATCTGAGTCTGAACGATCTTTTATTTTGAAAAATGACAGTATTCTCTCGCTTGCGTCTCGGTCACATGAGCCCCCAAATTTAACCCACCAGCAGCAAAATGAGTTAAAAAACAGACATCTTTGGAAAGTTTCTTTGCTAAGGGGAAAAGGCCCAGTGAAGGACCCGCAAACTGCAAAGGAACAGATCCACAACCAATTCGTCAATTAATCAAGTGAATCCAGCATGTCTGTGCAAGAAGATCAACTGCTTGAGCTCACAAACGACAGCGGCCTTTTAGGGGCTGTAGAGTTAGCGCAAGTTAGTTATTTTCAATGGAGATGCGTGCACAAGCGGCGTGACAAGCTTGCGCCCTCCAGACACACACAGTTGAATGAATGCCAGGAGCGCACCGCGAGTCACATGACAAGAACTGACTGATCAGCTTCAGCTTGTATGGAATATACACATTTTGATAGACTAATTATCTCAGACAAACACAGAGCACACAAACACTGCAGTGCTTTGTAATTTTCCCCCCTGGTCTGCGGTAAAATTGTCAAGCGTTGACCGGCCTGTGGAAATTAAAAGGTTGGGGACCACTGACCTAGGGTGCTATTTCTGACTCATGACTTTTTTGTACATGTCCATGAGAAGGTGGGGCTTGTCTTACTCTTCTAGATGAGTAAACCACTAACCTAAACCCAACCATTATTGGCTATTAGTTTTACCTTGATTTTACATTTCTTTTATCTCTTTTGTGGAACTATGCTTTAGCCCAACTCCAACCAGAGTACTCTGCGTCACAAGTACAACTTTTCTGACTTGGTCAGTTTGCTCGATAGCTCACTTTGTCTATGTGGATGTAGACAGGGGAGGCAATTGTGTTACATTATAAATCATAGATGCAGTTAAGCAGTATTTATCTTTCGTTATGCAAAGAACTGTACAAAAATAATTCATTATACGTTGATATTATTTCCCTGTGAATTTCATTAGTGTGAAAATAAAGTCGTTATGATAGTGTCTTCGAGTCATAATGTTCATTTTACTTCTAACTGACTACTGCAGATAAACATATATTTAACGGTATTTTTGCGGTTTCACAAAATCAAAATGTAGACTGAATCATATATTTCCAAAGCCTTTGTTGACAAAGGTAATGAGAATTCAAAGTGTGTTTGAGGCAGTTAAATAAATGTGCATCTACCGAAAAGTCTACAAATCTTTCAAGAGTATTGCAACATTATTATTTACGTGAGCACTCCTCTGGGCTATTGTTGAATTATTATTGATCTTTGTCAGAATTAAGCACAAGTGTGCAATAGACATTATACTGCTGAAATGTGTGTGAGTTTGATATTATTCTGATGATACATGGGGCAACCTTTTGAGCGATGTTGCTTGGCTCCTTTCCTTGTAAAATGGGCAACAAAATAGTATCTGAATCTGGTTGCCTTAATTAGTTGCCCTGCGTTTCACTTGGTTGCCCGTTGATGGCATCATTTCCCAAAATTGCCATTCAACATCGCTTTAAAAGTTGCCCTGTTTATCATCAGTGTTACTCTTTTGAGTGGCTGTCATTATTTTCTTGATGCTTTTTAGTATTTCATCATATTAAGATGCCTGTGTATATTTTTCTGTTTTCTGTGTTCAGTTTAAGTTGCGTGTGTTGAGTAAACTGGCAGCGTCTCTCAGTAAACACATGCCAGAGAAGGTTCCAGAAGACACCAGCAGCATCCTCCGCTCTCCAATGCCAGGATCTGTGGTGGCAGTATCCGTTAAACCAGGGGATACAGTAAGTGGCTTATTGTACACAGTCCAGATACAAGACACTCTGTAACTATATTTATCAGTAGATAGACATTTAATACAGATTGCCTAAAGGTCTCTAGATCAAATCTTGAATATCATTTAAACCAAGGAAGGTAACCATAATATTATATACAGTACATCTACACTCACCGGCCACTTTATTAGCTACACCTGTCCAACTGCTTGTTATCGCAAATTTCTAACATGGCAGCAACTCAATGCATTTAGGCATGTAGACATGGGCAAGATGATCTGCTGCAGTTCAAACCGAGCATCAGAATGGGGAAGAAAGGGGATTTAAGTGACTTTGAACGTGGCATGGTTGTTAGTGCCAGACAGGCTGGTCTGAGTATTTCAGAAACTGCTGATCTTCTGGGATTTTCACACACAACCATATGTAGGGTTTACAGAGAAAAAAAAGAGAAAATATCCAGTGATCGGCAGTTCTGTGGGTAGAAAGATAGAAAGGCAAAAGTGACTCAAATAACCACTCGTTACAACTGAGGTATGCAGAAAAGCATCTCTGAACGAACAACATGTACAACCTTGAGATGGATCAGCTAAAGCAGCAGAAGACCACATCAGGTGCCACTCTTGTCAACTAAGAACAGGAAACTGAGCCTACAATTAGTACAGGCTCACCAAAATTGGACAATAGGAGGTTGGAAAGACATTTCCTGGTCTCAGTCTCAATTTCTGCTGCAACATTCACATGGTAAGCTCATAATTTGGTGTCAACAACATGAAAGCATAGATCCATCCTGCCTTGTATCAACGGTTCAGGCTGCTGGTGGTGGTGTAGTGGTGTGGGGGGATATTTTCTTGGCACACCTTGGGCTTATTAGTACCAATTACTAATTGTTAATGACCATGTCCATCTCTTTATGACCAAAGTGTACCCATCTTCTGATGGCACATTATCCTGCTGGAAGTAGCCATGACATAAAGCATGAATCATCTCAGACTGGTTTCTTGAACATGACAATGTGTTCCCTGTACTCAAATGGCCTCCACAGTCACCAGATTCAATCCAAAAGAGCACCTTTGAGATGTGGTGGAATGGGAGATTCGCATCATGGATGTGCAGCTGACAAGTCAGCATCATCATCTCTGAGGATTATTTCCAGTAACTTGTTGAATCTGTGCCACAAAGCATTAAGGCAGTTCTGAAGGCAAAAGGGGGTCTAACCCAGCACTAATTAGGTGTACCTAATAAAGTGGCTGGTCAGTGTATATCAAGCAGTATATATTTACCATTTAGGATTGATGTATTTAACAGTCTGTAATATGATAATATGCTTTACCTTTATAAAGAAAAAAATATAACCCAAGAAATTAAAATAGTCATTATTCACTCAACTGTTTGGTTAAAAAAACTAATTTGCATACATCTTTAACAAAGAAAGAGAAATTATATTATACATTTATGTTATGAATAAGATCTACATTTAATCACAAGTACTCTAATACGTTATACTCTTATATTCTGAGGTTGAGCTTTGAGGTTCATTAGTTGAGGGACTTGGCTTTAAGCAAAAACAATGTCTTGTTGCAAATAGTAGTAGACCTGCCTTCTTTCATTTATTTATGGACCAGGCCTACTGCCAGAACCCTTGCCAATACATAAATGCATTGGCGAGTTAATCAACTATTGCCATAATATCTAAGGGTACTGTATAGTTTAGCAAAATTAGCTAATAGCAATAACTGCACTAAAATAATTTCAGTATGTAATCTTATGCACAGAACTTTGACCTTTATATATTAGCAGCTCATGATAACTTTATTTTCAGTGTTTCCGTTGTCTCTTTTACTTTTTGATTGTTTATTTATTTTACAAGGAATTTTAGGGCTTTTTAGGGCCTGAAAATGAAAACATTTGGAAAACAGCCTTCATAGTGGATTGAATAAAGATACTGCTGTCATTTCTATGAACTAAATACAAAAATATGATTTTGTGAAAAATGTAATGTTATGCATGTGTATTATGTGTTCAGTCTAGGGGCGATCAGTATATCATTTGAGCATCGATATCGCAATGCATGTATTTGCAATAGTCACGTTGTAAGATTCGATTATTTATTAAACATTAAATAATAAAGATATTGTCAAATTTTATATTTTTAAATGTATAAAATGATGACCATGTTATTTTACATTTGATGGTTCAATTTTTTAACTTGAATGCTGTTAGACTCCCCAGAAAACCATAAAGCACTTTTTATTTATATTTGCTTCTAATTTATTATAATTTATGCAGATGCACTGCATAGGAAAAGTCTTGTTCATCCCAGTCGATCTAAATTAATGAAGTCTTTCCAAATAGAGCTATTCAGATCATCTGGTGAAATTATATTCCTATCATAATAAATATCAAAGCAAAAAAGAAAAATTGCAATGTCAGATTGAAAGAAGACATGAAGAAAACAGGTTACCTGTAACCATTGACATCAATAGGATGGAAAAGCACTGGGTGTTTGGGCGTTCTGTGTTTGTCTGAGGTAATTAGTCTACCGAAATCCAATTTAGCCTATTTAGGTGACACTGACTTTAGTAACTGTAGTCAAATTACACAAATTTAAAACGTAATTCATTACATTACTGTGGATCCCCAGAAATGTAATTAGAATACAGTAAAGCATTACTGTGCAACGCATTACACCCAACTCTATTAGAGACTTTGAATTTGGATCATGCTGTCATTAAATTTTTACAGATTTTGTAAGTGTTAAAAGCAGTTACGAAGTGTATAGCTTTAAATACTCGTTTGTTTTTGTACCAAAATGATTGGAGCAGTTGTGAAAGCAAATGAGCCGTTTGTGCTTAGTTGCTGACACTCCTGCTTTATTAAGCGTTTAAGTCCTGCTGTATTTGTATTAAAGTCCCCCAAGTAGGTGTTCATTAAATGATCTCCTTTTCCTTTCCCCAGAACAATGAAAGCAATACAAGGTTAAAAACATGAACAAATAAGACCAGAGTTTTCCATATTGAGTCAACTATTCCTTCAAATGACATGATTTGCATTTGTTAAAGCTGACAGTGCACTTCACTGTGAAAAAAAATGTGTGTGCGTGAGTGTACGTGTCGATGTGTGTGCGTTTGTGTGCTCGTGTTGCAGTCTAGTTGAATGGAATT
>NC_079435.1:30363048-30483048 GCF_903798145.1 Danio aesculapii | reverse complement strand
TTGTTTTGATTTAAGACTATCATTGCATTGTACATTCACATCACTTATTCATGCTCAGTGTGAAAGACTATTTACTGTGTTTTCTTCCTATAACACTTAACATTTAAAGTAAAATTTAGAACATTTACAAAGGGTAAAATAAAAATTGATCTCTATTTTTCTCAGAAAATGTATTTCTAAAGGTTCTATTGACTTGAAATTTTCACTGAATGTCAGTAACAGCCAAAGCAATCTATACAATGAAAGAAACTAAAATAATTCATTTAGAAATTAAGCTATCAGTAATAAAATGAAATGACACATGGAAATGTGACGCACACAGAGATAGAGGGAACACACTTGAACACACGGAGAAAGGGAGTGTGAAAAGGCATGGAAAGCCCAGACAGCAGCTGAAATCTTTCCGTAGTTAGAAAGCAGACCTGCCCCTCATCTGTGTAAATTAAAATTAGCTGCGTCAGTCCAACATCTACATTAGCAGGAGGATGAAGATGAAACCAGGGTGGACATTTCAGCAAAGCATGATCATATACACAGCCAAGAAACTCTCGGTTGGTTTCAGAAAAGAATAAAGCTGCTAGAATGGCGCAGCCAGTCACATGACTTGAATCTAACAGCAAATAAGAACTAAAGGGCAGAGTTTAAGAGGCGTCTTGAAGCTGTCATTACTAAAACACAAAGCATTAAGTACATTTAAGTCATTCAGTGCCATTGCATTATTACACACAACAAATTTTTCTGAATTTGTTTTTTGTTTTGTTTTATTTGAATGTTTGGATTGTTTTTATTATTATTATTTTTGCCAAAATCTGGTAAAATTTCATGCCAACAGCTTCTTTAGAAATATATTTACCAGGAAAAATTATGACGTGTTCAATACTTGCATATAGGCTGTATCTGAAATCAGCCCTGACGCTAGTGGCTCTCAACCAAAAGGCCTCGGCAAACTTCCAGGGGGAACCAAAAATAAAGATGTGCATTAAGTAAATTAAAATGCTAAAAAAATAAGATCTACAACTTTAAAATGACATCATGTTTTTAAAGTACATATCATCTTTAAAGCCCTTCAAATATAATTTCAGATGAAACAGAATGCCCTATACACTAAACCGGCTTATTATAATCTTTAAACTAAATATTAGAAATCCTAACATATTTTTATTCATGTTAAAACTATATAGATTGTGAAAAAAAGGGTGGAAGACATTTCTGCACTTTCAATGTATCAAAATGAAAACAAAATACCCCAACCTGAGATCCTTTTTGTGATGCAGTACCAAGTCAGTGCACATCCTGGTTTTTTGCTGCAGTTTAAAAACATTTTTTAAGAGGCTCAATTCAAATCAAACACCATTTGCCAGTATTAGACTACTTTACAAATATTGGGAAAAGTATGGTTCATATCACTCAACCATACAAAGAAATAGGGGCAGCCCTTATATGTCCACCAATGGAAACTTGATGTCATCTGGTGGTGAAAATGACCTGTGCTTTTACAATTAAAAAACCAAAAAGACGAGTTATTGTAAAACTATGATGATTACAATTGAACCATTTTTAAACAAGCAAGTTAGGTGGTATGGTAAACCTGTTGGTTAACACTTTACTTGTTGGGGTGCTCGTAAGACTGTCATGACTTGTTATATAATTGTGACATGACAATTAATACATTTTATTTTTCAGCATTTTCAGATTTTATGCATGCTTATGACAACTGTCATTAAATGTCATTTGCTCAGTTATGTCATTTTTAAATGCAAAAATGACATTGTTTGAGATGACATAACATTTCAATTTATGACATGACATTATCAAGACAACATAAATCTGTCATAAACATGATTTTCATGAAGCCATTATAACTGTGTCAAGAATTTTATAACAGCATTAGTAATATTTTTCTTGACCTCAAATGCAGTGGTACAGATTGAATTTATTATTAATGTCGTTAGACAATTATTTAACAATGGCAAATTCAGTTTGTTCCACTAAAAATAGTGATCAGAATAATATTCATGACACTATTATAATGGTCTCATGAATAGGAAGTCATGTTGTCTGGGTAATTCCAAGTTGTTATGACAAAAAACAATGACAGGATGTGATGTATTTATTTCAACAAGTTGTCATAACAGAGACATGAATGAATGAAAGTAGTGACAGTTAAAATAAGCATGTATAAATTTTAGTCCTTCATTCTCATGTCATGATTTGATTATTTAGTGACTCGTGTAGTGACTATATACATATACAGATACAAACCCTTACCGGCCACTTTATTAGGTATACCTGCTCGTTAATGCAAATTTCTAATCAGCCAATGCATTTAGGTATGTTCAAGATGTTCTGCTGCAACAGAAAGGTGATTTAAGTGACTTTGAATGTGTCATGGTTGTTGGTGCCAGACGGGCTGGTCTTAGTATTTCAGAATTTGCTGATCTACTGGGATTTTCACACACAACCATCTCTAGGGTTTACAGAGTATGGTCAGAAAAATAGAAAATATCCAGTGAGGGGCAGTTCTGTGGGCAAAAATGCCTTGTTGATGCCAGAGGTTAGAGGAGAATGGCCAGACTGGTTCGAGCTGATAGAAAGGCAACAGTAACTCAAATAACCACTCATTACAACCGAGGTTGTACCACTCGTTATAACCACAGGATAACGTGCTATGTCATAAAGCACAAATCATCTCAGACTGGTTTCTTGAATATGACAATGAGTTCACTGTGTTTAAATGGCCTCCACATCACCAGAGCTCAATCCAATAGAGCACCTTTGGAATGTGGTGCAACAGGAGATTTGCATTAAGGGTGTGCAGCCGAAAAATCTGCAGCAAATGTGTTAAAGCAGTTCTGAAAGCAAAAGGGGGTCCAAGCTGGTACTAGTAAGGTATACCTAATAAAGTGGTCTATGAGTGTGTATATGTGTGTATATAAATATATATATATATATATATATATATATATATATATATATATATATATATATATATATATATATATATATATATACATACATACATACATACATACAGTATATATATATATATATATATATATATATATATATATATATATATATACACATGTATACAGTGTTTGTGTGTGTGTAAGATGACAGTTATTTTTGACTGACACATTGATATTAAAGTACAAAATGGATCTTTCTGCATTGTCCAGAATAATATGCAAGGATTTTTCATAAAAAGAAAGAGACACTGGTGGGACCATGTGTAAATATCATTTTGATTTTCCCATCAAAAACATCCCATCACATAAAAATCTGTCTACATGCTTACATTTTTTTCAACTACAATTCATTCAAAAATTGGCACTAAATTGATCTTTTTTTTTTTTTTTAGAAACAGCCCTTTTTAAACGTGGAACCTTTAATGAATTTTCCCCTATGTTATTTCTCTGCAAAACAGTGTGTGTTTAAGTGACTGAATAGCTTTTTGTGATGCAGAATAGTTGGACATTTCTCAAATAATATGTGTTTTTGTTTTAGGTGAAGAGCGTGCATTGTAAAGCTGGAGATACAGTTGGAGAAGGAGATCTACTGGTGGAACTGGAGTAACAGATCATCTCATCTGCAGGCTTTGAAAAGGCCATCAGTTGCTGTGGATGAGGAAACAAAGACACCAATAGAGTAGATGGAACATTCCTCCACATGTCCTTTTTTCCTCTGTGGTCTCTTTTCTACATTATGACTGTAATGCATCCATCTCACCGGAACTCTGCTGTATTCAGAGAAAGAAATGTCAAAACGCTAACATTCTCTTGTGCCTTGGCCTTCCATTGGAGGTTTTCTTGTTTCACATGGAACCAACCACAGTTTGACATCATCATTTGTGATTGTTTTAACCTATCTTTAAATACAGTCAGTGAAAACTGTTGACACACTCCTTCCCCCTCACCTCAGTGCACATTTAGCGTTGTTCAGAGGAAGCGCTGTGAATGTTTGGCATTGCTCCAACTCCGTTGTTTTTATGATTAGGTTGTTGTTTGCAATGATTTTTTTCTGTTACATGATTATGCAAACACAAGTGTTAATATATATCTTTCATCTACCAATCATTATCAATTCCACACTCGTGTATATTTTACAGCACATTTTTCTGTCATCAAATGCATTAAACTGGTCAAGATAATAATATAACTAGATTAATTTGTGATTTGTTTCTGCACAAGCTAGGTTTAAGTCTGTAGGTGCGCTATAGAGACAATTGATTTGTTTTGACAATTCAAAATTGTTTTAAAAATGGAGAAACCCAGAGGAGTGGACCATTAAATGATGGGGAAGGAAGATATTATTATGAAAACTAACAGCCAGCTGTGATCAGGCTTGGATATTGGTGCTGGTTCCTGTTTATGTAGCACAAAGCCACTTACTGTCTGTATTTGTATTGAGAAAATGGAATAAAATGGGATTAATGTAAACATTCCAAGTGCTAGTGATTGCTTGAAACCTCCAGGCATGGAAAGGGAATCAATTGGAAAGCATGAAATGCATTACTGAAATTAACGATTTGATTGAATATTCTGCTTGGCAGAAGGAAATGATGCCGTCAACACATTTCTCTCTTTCCAAAAGACAAACAGACTCTGTAAAACCGGTTTGATTTGTCATTTTTTTTAATGTAGCAACCTTGTTTTCTCTCACATATTTAACAAATGTAAACAAAATAAGTCAGTTGACCAAGATTTGCCTCAAATTGGGCGACTTTTTTTGTAGTAGTAGTGATAGTTTTGATGTACAAGACTGGCAAAGTTAGAGATGATTGACTTCCCTTAAAAAAAAATTGTAATTGTAAACAGAATAGTTAGATCCTTCAGTATACCTTTTGGTGTGTTAAGAAACATTTGGACTTGCTTTTTGTTGCAAGCGCCGTGCTTAAATTAATAACAGGATTTAATCTGAAAATACGACCTGTAGTAATCTGAAAATGAGTTAGTACCTCCAGCTCTGAGCTGTTTTAGTTCAGAAGAGCATCTGTCGGTGTAGAAACTGGATTGCATTGTTGAATTTGTGCTTCAGAATGAACAGCTCTGACTGTGGCCTTGAGCTGACAATAAACTCACACGCTCACACACACACACATACATACATACTCTCCACTGACCTCTGACCTTTCTGAGTGGCTCATACTTTCCAGTATGCAGCTATATGGCCATAATCGTTCCTGCAGCCACTGCGAGAGAAAAAGAAGTTTGGTTTCTTTCAATACTGTAAAAATAGAAAAGACAAACGGCTTGAACCCAGACAGCAGTGCACAGAGTCAGCGATTAACTGTTTAATTCTGCTCCATCGATCCTTGAAATAAGTCGCATGCAGGGATTGAAGTGTAAACGAAGCCTCAGACTGTAGTGACTCTCATGACCAGTTCGCGGTTGCTGTTGCTGGCCTGTCCACGCGGCTCCTGTTGCCTGAGGTGGCTGAGTAGATGAAGGATGTTGTAAGCACAGTGGTGGTCTGGCAGAGAGGGCTGCCCGTTGCTGGGCTCAGACGAGTCCTGTGGCTCTGTCGTAGCGCCTGCTGCCGGTGGGACAGAGTTTGTGGTAGGGGTGACAGTGCCGGCTGCTGCAGCTGCAGCCATGAGGGATGATGTGGAGGTGGAGGGTTCGCCTTCAGGGCCGCTTTGCCCTATGCGGTGCGTCAGCGGCAGAGAAAGGGTTCGGAATGTGGCACCAGTCTTCTGGTGGTCCTCATTGTCTTTGACCTTGTCATAATTTAAGACTTTCCACTGCTGATTGACAGCCTGCCAACGGTTAAAGATGCGAAATACAGACGGTCCTTCATGGACGATCAGAGCTGAAAGAGAAAAAAATGTATTTGTTAACTTACAAAATAAAAGTTTCTATTTAAATAAAATACACATACAGTAAAAGGAAAATTATTAGCCATCCTGTGACATTTTAATAGTTTTTCAAGCATTTTCCAAGGAAATTTTCACAGTATTTCACTTTTTCTGTTAGTTTGGCTGGATTATTTTTTTCTGTTCAAAATGATTAGCCCGTTAATGCCTCATTCGCACAAGTAGCGACTTTGTAGCTGCCTGTCACTCGGGGAGGTGATCTGCTGCAAATGCAGGGGTGTGTAGGTCTACAGCACAGAGAATACAACTGGCCTCTGACTGAGCTGAGAGAAGATCATGTGAGCTCAACTGATGCTCCTACTGGCTGTTACTCAAAAAAGTTGCTCTACATTTGCATAAATTTGAAGGATTCTCAACTTTGTTACGTTGCTAGACACGCCCAGCTGATCGCCAATGGTTGCTGTCACTTGCATAGATGGACAGTGTTGGGGAAAGTTACTTTTGAAAGTAATGCATTACAATATTGAGTTACTTAGTTACTTTTTATGGAAAGTAATGCGTTACATTACTTTTGAGTTACATTTGCGTTCTTTTACCTGGTTGAGGTTGGATCTCTTTCAGAACTTGCAGGTGTTTTTCACCTTTTTTATAGAGAAGCTCTTCATTTAACAACCACCTATAGAATCTACACCTTCATTTTCCTTTAAAAAGTAGGATAAAATTATATTTGAGAACTTTCTGAACCCAGAGCTCTACATGCTATATATACAGATTAATGAAAGCATGTAATGTGTTTGCTGCTTTTGAATGTTTTATGTTGTTAGTTAAATGAATTCACTGTCCATTGAGATAAAGACTGCAATAAAGCCTAAGAGTACTAACATGAAATAATTCATTAAGGCAAAAACAGATTTAAAATCTTTAAAATGTTTAATAGTTAAAAAAATGAATCAAAATAAATCATTGAATAACTTTCTTAATGTGGCTTAAATATATAAATCGTTTCCCAAAAGAGAAAAATAATCATACTATATTACAAAATATAAAAAAATAGTAAGAAAAAAAAACCGCTTCTAAAGTAACGTTAGACAGTGACTGCATCTCCTCAATAATAAAAGCAATAAGCATTGTTTTTAGTTTAGTCGAATTAATTGTTTTAGCTGGAGAATATTTTGCTGTTTAAATCATTTGTTGTTTAGATGAAGGTGAGGTGTGGGTGTTGTGTTCGCATTCAGTTTTTATTTAGTTTTGTTTATTGTGTGTTTTTTTCTTGATGTGGTTTTGTGCAGTTGTCAAGAGTTTTACTAACACAAAATCTACACAACAACAATCCACTTCTTTTCTTCGATGAGTTCAAAAGAATAAAGAATCCATTGCAAAAAGTAAGTCTCTGGCCTGCCATTCTGACTGTCTGTAGTGATGACGGGCAATTCGCGAATGAATCGTTTTGTTTTTGCTGGATTTTCTAAGTAAACCGGTCGAACCAGTTCATTAAATTGAATGGAGTTGTCGTGAAAGGATTTGCATCTTCAGTAAGTACTAACATACTAAATATCCCCTCTGACTCGCAATAAACCCATATCTTTAGATATTCAGTTACTAGAACAGTACACAGATCTGAAGATGATGAGTGTGTCGACTGTCTGTTCCCTTGCAGCACACTGTCTCATTGAGTGTGTGATTCAACCTAAGGTAATTTTTATTCCACAATGTTTTTTAAAGCCAATTAAGCAAGGTAAATAGTAACTCAAATAGTATTACTTATTTTTTAAAGTAATGCGTTACTTTACTCGTTACTTTGGAAAAGTCTATTCTTGGTTTAATTTTGGAGACCGCCACTCAGAGATCATTCTCGATGTTCAGTTGTTGCCTGTATTGATTTTTAATGTATTTGATTGCCATAAGGGTGTCAGAAAGTTTAACCTGGTGCTATAAAATCAATTTGCTTCAGCAATTGCTATGTTGTTAATCTAATATAAACACACTAATGTAAACCCCCCCCCCCAAATGGTCCTGACCCCCACTTTGGGTACCACTGATTTAACAAATTTCACCATAATATTTAAGCATGTAATAATGTTGGGTGAAACAATATTGACCAAAGTATTCCAAACAAGTGTATACTAATTCATAGCTCCAGTTATCGATCATGAGCCTCGCAGATAAACATCTGCAACATTTGGAGATCTTTTATTCTCTTGCTGAATACTTGTACTTTTATAGACTTCTATTTCCCAGGGTTAAAAATATCCTTTTTTACATCTCACAGTCTGTTTAGACATCCAAATGCCATTTTCCAAAGGCCATTATTACATTTTACATGAATGACAAGCTAACTGAATTAACAGTTTGGTAACGTTGAGGTACGCGTTTATTCAAAACAGCAACTTCAGTTCAAATGGTGCACCAGTTTTCAGTACTTAATCAGTTTCGGCATGTCATAACCTCTTAAATTCTGCATAATTCTGTTATTAGTAAACAGTGTATACCTTGAGGCTATAAGGTTATTACAAACATTTTATTTTATATGCGGAAAACAATTTACTTCAGTGTTTTAATTGCACAATTTTAGATCTTAATACCTCATGGCTTATGAAAATGTGCAGTGAGCAGGTATTTACTAAAGGGTCAGTTTGATTCATTTCTTTTTACACCTCGGTTGAACACATTATATTGGTTTCTTCAGAACCACTCATATAGAATGACAGCGATGATCTGTTCCCCTATGAACATTTGAAGACTGTCTAGATTTCTACATTTACACATACACACAAGCTATACTATTATCTTTCCACTCTGTGAGCTCTGATGACAGTGAGGCTCATTTTTTTTCAGCGATTGTTAGATTAGAAGTTTTTTTTTTTTGTGAAGTTGAAACAGATCTGAGAAGGCTGTGAAAGGCTAGTGTTTTCCCTCGAGCCCTGAGGTTCTCCTCTCACAATCAATGAGACAGACCACTAACAGTCGTTCTCACTGTACTCTGCAGACCACTAAAACAAGCAAGAGTGTGAGAGGGTAATAATAGCCCACAGTTTTCAATTGACTTCTCTTACAGCAAAGCTCTACCCTTACAGAAAACACACACACACACACACACACACACACACACACACACACAAGGAAAATACACACCAGCTTCACATGTGTATTTATGTTAAAGGGATAGTTCACCCCAAAGATAAAATATCCATCACCATAAACTCACCCTTCGCTTCTCATAAACATGTTTGGTTTAATTTTTAAAAATAAATTTTACAAGTGTGCACATTTAAAAAATAACACAACCCTTACCATTAATAGAACATAGAATAGCATTCACTTAGGGCTGGGCGATACTGCAAAAATATTGAATAATTTTTTAACAATACATTTAGGAATATTAGGATTTTTTACCACTTTATTTTAAATTTACCAACATTACCAAGGCAAACAGTTTTAATATTCAAAAACAAAAACATTTAGACAAAATATCTCTTTATCTCTTTATAATAAAATAAACATAAGTGTTATAGAAACTCTCAAACTTGAAAAATTAATTGTTACAAAGTGTGTGCAATGGTAAAGTGCAAATGCTGAACAATGAACGCAAATTTTAAGGTGTGAATAATAATGATACAATAAACCTCAAACTCTGTAAACAACACAAATTATGATAATCAAATCTGAGCTTTCAAGTAAAGGAACCAGCCATTTTTTAAATACACACTGCGACATTACAGATTGTGAAGTTGAATAACTACATTACCCCTATGCTAAAACATGTTTCAGATGGGGTGCTAGTGGCTGGGAAGAAAAGAAACCAAAGAGCCACTCTGGCAACATCCTTACATCCTTTTTTATTTTGTATCTCCTCACTGCTGCTAGCCACTGCACTCATTTTCGTGTGTGTTGTTATTCTGACCTGAAGTGACAAGCGTGAGCACATGGATTCCTTCACCACGCGCTCCCCTGGCGTCTCTCGTAACTAGGCAGCCATCAATCATTTTCTTAGAGGATGAACAAACCATTGCTGCAGCTTCAATACAAGTTTATAAAGAAAAGTAAAAAGCACTGCAGTGTTTGGATGCTCTGTGTATGTCTGATGTAATTAGTCTGCCGTTATTACTGAAATGTGTATATTCCATAAAAAATGTGAAGCAGATTGCTTAGTTCTCGTTACATGAATCGTGGTGCGCATCGGCATTTGGAAAAGTTAAATGTTTTCAACTAGGTGGAAAATGGAAGAGCGTCCAGTGTGTATGTGTGCGCCTCTTGCACAACATGTGAGCGTCGCTCCCAAATGTGTGTGGTGCACCTCCATTGGAAAGGACAAACACCCTGAGCTTATTGGCACTGCTTCCAAGGCGTGCGCTTAGCAGCAACATTTTAAAACTAAAACTATAGCGATTCATCCTGAAACTTCAACTTTTTTTATTGATATTGACAATGGTGTTTGGTCAATAAATACCGATACCGATTTTATCGTCCAACCCTTCGTTCACTGTCAATTAATGCAAGCTGAAATTACAGGTGTTTGAATAAAACAAATAAATAATAATTAGTGTTGGACAAAAATCATAATGATTAACCACATCCAAAATAAAAGTTTGTTTTGACAAAATAAATATGTGTCTACTTTGCAAATTTATGATGTATATATAAATACACACAAGCAAGCATATGTTTGTATTTAGATATAAAATATACATGTATATGATGCAAATTATATATAAATGTAGATAACTATGGAACAATTTGTGTAATTTTGTTTCTATGTATGAATCTCATAAACATTAAAAGTACTTATAATACACACATACAGTTGAAGTCAGAATTATTAGCCCCGTTTATTTTTTCCCCCAATTTTTGTTTAACGGAGATAAGATTTTTTTCCAGCACAATTCTAAACATAATAGTTTTAATAACTCATTTCTAATAACTGATTTATTTTATCTTTGTCATGATGACAGTAAATAATATTTGACTAGATATTTTTCAAGAAATTTCTATACAGTTTAAAGTGACATTTAAAGGCTTAACTAGGTTAATTAGGTTAACTAGGCAGGTCAGGGTAATTAGGAAAGTTATAACGATGATTTGTTCAGTAGACTTTAGGAAAAAAAGGTAGCTTAAAGAGGCTAATAATTACTAAAAATATTTTATATTTTTTAATATTTTAAAATTTTAAAACTTAAAATATTAAAAACTGCTTTAATGTTAGCCAAAATAGAACAAATAAGACTTTCTCCAGAAGAAAAAAATATTATCAGACATACTGTGAAAATGTCCTTGCTTTGTTAAACATCATTTGGGAAATATTTGAAAAAGAAAAAAAATTCAATGGGGGGCTATAAATTCTGACTTCAACTGTACATTATGACAAAACAAACCTTTATTTTGGATGCGATTAATCATGATTTATATTTAACCCTAACCCTAATCCTTGCCCAGCACTAATAAGATATTTAATTTATATAATACAACTCTAAGGTAAAAACAGTACAAATAAAACAAGTAATTAAATAAATGCACTAATAGGGTATTATTTAATAAACACTCAAGTGCCAATTTTTATAGAGTTGCTTTCCTGATCTTCTTAAAGTGTACCTAATCTTTTCGAGGTAGAGACGAGACAACATCTCACCATATCACTGAATCAAGATGGGTGGGAGGGGATCTTACTATTTGAGTAGAATTGCTCTATGTGCTAATAAAAGGAAGGCAAGCATTTTACACTTTGATGCAGATAACCGTAACTCCTTTAAAGTGACTCCAAATAATGCCACAAGTGATTCAGGTTCTAATCTGTATTGATTAGCCAGAGACAGAGTGCTAAATATTCATTGCCTGTAATGCTCTAATTTAGGACAGGTTCAAAATATGTGCATTGATATAACCTAAGGATTACAAACCAGTTTGATATTTGGAAAGATATTTGGAAAAATGTTGGAATCTGTGAACCAATGACTTCCATTGTGTTTGTTTTACCTACTAAGGAGCCATTCACATGTTGCATCTAAAACCATGTGGAAAACATGTGGTGCATCGCTTGCTCCACCAATTTCAATGCGCTTTCCGAGGAACTAACAAACCCTTGCTGCAGGTCTGATACAAGCATTATTTATGGAGAAAATTAAAGGTGCCGCATTACTGCTGCCACTGCACCAATCTGCCTGTCAATACCACGATCCATCCTTCCCTCACTCATGAACAAAACTCCAGGATAATTGAACTCCTTCACCTGGGGTAAGGACTTTCCTCCAACCTGGAGATAACAATCCCCTTTTTCCAGTGGAGCACCATGGCGCCAGACTTAGAGGTGCTGATTCTCATCCCAGCCACATCACACTTGGCAGCAAACTGCCCCAGTGCAAGCCAACAGATCAACATCGTCTGCAAATAACAGAGATGAAATCCTGTGGTCTCCAAACTGGACCCCCTCCAGACCAAGACTGTGCTTTGAAATTCTGTCCATAAAGATTATGAACAGAATCGGTGACAAAGGGCAGCCTTGCCAGAGGCCAACATGCACTGGAAACAAGTCTGACTTATTGCTGGCAATGCGAACCAAACTCCTACTCTGTTCATACAGGAACAAGACAGCCCTTAACAGAACGCCTCTGACCCCATACTACAAGAGCACATTCCACAGAATGCCACAAAGGACACAGTCAAACACCTTCTCCAAGTCCACAACACACGTGGACTGGTTGGGCATACTCCCATGAGCCCTCAAGCACCCTGGTGAGGGTATAGAGCTGGTCCAGTGTACCACGGCCTGGAATAAAAACCGCATTGTTGCTCCTGAATCATAGGTTCAACCATTGGCCGGATCCTCCTCTCCAGTACCCTGGCATAGACTTTTCCAGGGAGGCTGAGGAGTGTGATCCCCTATAGTTGGAGCACAACCTCCGGTCTCCCCTCATAAAAATTGGAACCACCACCCCAGTTGGCCAGTACAGAGGTACTACAGAGGTACCCGACCTCCATGCGAACAATAAGATTACTTTTTTCATGAAAATTTTCCAAAATCATGTTTCACGTGTGTCAAGCATATGAAACATGGAACATTAAAAACCACATTAAAGGGCACATAGGTTACCCCTTTTTTCATATTTAATATAAGTCTTTTGTTTCCCCAGAATGTGTCTGTAAAGTTTCAGCTCAAAACACCCATCAGATTATTTATTATAGCTGTTTAAAATGTCTATATTATAGCTGAAAAAAAGTTGTTGCTGTTTTTTTTGTACTGGGCCTTTAAGGCTAGTCCTCCCCGCCCACCGTTCCCACGTGCCTGTCAGCAATCGCCGCCCTCGGCTGCCTCAGGAAGCAGATTTCACATAATGTGTGTGAGAAATACTACAGTAAGACATTAACAATCAGTATTTGATGCATTTTTTGTGAAGTTGCAACAATGAGTCACACACAATGTCATTACAAAGTTCACGCACACACACAGCGAGGACACACACACATAGTGCAGACACATACACACACACACACACAGAGAGAAAGAGACAGCGCGTTAAGCTTTGCACTCGTTTTGCATGCATATGTGACATGATACTGGTAATCTCCACTGCTGTATGGATATCTGTTATGTTAATGTACAAAATAAACCCGATTTAACAACCACAAACCTGGGATTGAAGCGTCTTTTATAATTGTTCTGACACGCGGCTGTGCTGATGAAGTAAATCGCTGTAATTCATTACACACATGCTCTGTTTTAAAACATTTTAAACTTGTGAAACTCACTCTTGATCACGTTTGATGATGATTGATGATCCTAGTAAACTGAACACACCTTTTATTCCCAGTTGCTTTGAGCTCATCCTCTCTTGTTGATATGGTTATACACGTGACTACCGGGACATGTTAATGAGCGCAGCTGTCAATCAATATTGGTGGGCGGGGGGACTGCACTCCTACATAAAGTTGCGGTCGATCTGAAAACCGCTCCAATTGGTCCACCGTTTTTATGTTGTTAAATTTGAAAAAAAGGACTGGGTGTGTTTATTTCACCCCAATATGACAGTTTATACACTATACTTACACACATTTCTGTCCAAACAGCTTGTAAAGTAGATTTTTCACCATAGGTGCCCTTTAAACATGCTTTTGAAAAATTTTCATGTTAAAAAAAAAAAAATCACAAAATCATGTTTAATGTGTTTCACATGTGATTTTAACATCACTGCACATGTGAAGCTCGAGAAGATGGATAGCACTGAGAAAAGGATAAATTCTGTAAATACAAAGCCTGAGCCAAATTTGATTCACCTTTCATGTCACATTTGTTGAGTTAAATGGGGGGAAGTGCTAATTTTGGCACTGATGCTGTAGAGGTTTCTGTTATTAGCTTTACAGGAACAGAGTTTCAGCAGACAGAGCAGAATTAATGTGTCCACAGTGGCATTTATATGCTGCAAATGTGTACCAGTTGAAATTAGGTTGTGGAGGAGTTTATTAGTGTTCCAGCATCATGAAGATGCCTATTGCGTCTGCAACCTGATTTTCCAGACTCTGTCCTTTTTATTCTCTCTCTTTCACTTTTTCCCAGGACTGCACATCCTCTCATTACAAGGAGAGAATGTGAGATGTGTATTGATTTAACACACACACACACTGACAAACACACACATTTTCCTTGAGCCAAGAGAATAGCTGAAGGAAATTCTCAGGGCAAAGCTTGAATTTTTATCAGCAGCTTTATTCTGCTGTAGTGTGGGATTTTTTGGCTTCCGACCAGTCCCACAGTAGACGGGAGCAGCGCTCGGCTGTGAAAAGCCACTTTGCCACCTGTCTCTTCTCTTAGCTTTGCTTTCAATCTTTCTCTCGTTCTCCTGTTTTTTAGTCCCCACAGGGCTTTCCCTTTCTTATGAATCTGCATTAAGGCAGATAATATTACACTATTCACTATAAATAGGCTGAAAATGATGTCATGTTCCAATATTAAACTGAAATATGCACAAGAATCCCACCTGAGCAATCTTGAAAACAAACTATGATATTTCTTGGGTAGTAGAGGTAAATAATAATTTACTATAAAATATTAATGACACTCCTTTTGAAAATATTTATGTCACAGGAAAAACAAAAAACAAACATCAATTCAATATCTTGTCTTCGGCCTGTGGCTAAAACAGGACAGCCGAGTGTTAGCAACACAAAAGTTAATCCCAGGAAAAGCAAGAACTGATGAAATGTGTAGCTGAATACAATAGAAATTACTCTGGTTAAAGATTAATGCAACTATATAGAAAGAAAATGATATATGCTTTTATATTTGAAATGCTTAAAAAGATTTTCAGCAAAGATTGAAGCATATTAAAATTATTTACTCGTATGAAATAAAAGTAAATGAAAATAAACTACTGTACATATAATGTAATGTCTAATTTCTTAAATACAAATTTTGGTCACACTTTATTTTGACGGTCCTTTTGTTGAATTTAAGTTACATTGCATCTACATGCCAACTAATTCTCATTAGATTATACAGTAAGTAGACTGTTGGGCTTAGGGTTAGTGTAGGTTGACATGTACTTGTAAAGTTTCTTATAGTCAGTTAAATGTCTGTTGAAGGAGCAGTATCAACAGATATTAAGCAGACAGTCTACTAATACTCAAATGGGCCATCAAAATAAAATGTTACCCACATCTTTAATCTAATCTATAGAGTTAAAATAGACATCTGCCAATAAATCATCATTAACAAATATCAGTATTTATCATTAAACCATTTGAATTGCAAAGTATCCGCTTGTTAAGCAGTGACGTATGAAGTACTGTTTCCGGGTGCAAACTGCTACTCATTTGAATTGAAAAAATTATCAAAGATTATCACCACTTTTTAGTCATATCACACATTTAAGTGAATCTTATATAAAATCATGGTGTACATGTCTCTGGATTTGCTGCATCGCAGACACCAATATTTTAACAATTTATATAAAATTATTTACTTTCTGGCTATCGGATATAAGGCATGGATACATATATTGCTTTCCCAGAGATGGGTTGCGGCCGGAAGGGCATCCGCTGTGTAAAACATGTGCTGGATAAGTTGGCGGTTCATTCCGCTGTGGCGACCCCGGATTAATCAAGGGACTAAGCCGAAAAGAAAATGAATAAATGAATGATGCATATATTGCGATCGTGATTTTCAAAAGTATTACATCACTTCGTAGCATTGATTATTACCATTTGATAGAGAGCTTGGACTCGGAAGCCGCTTCGCGTGAAGTCACCCTTAACAAGCGGATATATGTAGTAATAAAAAACTTCTTTTTTGACATTTTTTTTTTAATCTAAAGCCAAAACTTAATTAGGGAAACCCTATACTGCCATCCTAATCTCATAAGGACATGTAACTATTTTACATTTTGTCAGTTCTGTGGCTAATTCAGCCACTCCTAAACCCAGCCGTCATTGGGAGTAATCAAATCGTAGTAAATTGAACAAATGAGATCATAAAAATTCATAAGAATTAGCAACTAAATCAAAAAGTTACCAATTGCCTTGGTATAGCATTGGTATTGCACCTAAACCAATGACATGACTTTTTATGAAGGTTAGTGACCACAGTGACAACCACAACGTGCCTTAAATATACATTTGCAGCGAATGTTTTGGCAATATGTAATAATATGTACTATTTAGCACTGTTAAATTGTCACACTATAGCAATAGAATGAGTGCCAGGTTATAAATCTTTGCCCAAAGATAATGCTCAGGAACAAATGAAGAGTTCAAATACAAAAACCTCTAAATGCCATCTGAAATTTTCCTCTAAAATGAGCATTTTTATCAACCTCCTGTGTGTATGTTCAGTAATATCACTTTTATGGCAAAGAATAAGTCCTTTTCTGGTCTTTAAAGTGAAATATCTTAACATAAACAAGGAGGCTGAGAAAAATGTTTTCGGACGGCACATCTAAACTCAAATAATAGATTCATAAGGCCAAAGAGTTCCCTTTATACAGCACATAACCATCAGCAGTTTAGATCTTATGCTTAACTACTACTGTACATCAACACCAAAACCAGTGGCAAATATCAGAAAGAACTCTCTTTCAGAAGTTTGAACAAGAACAATCCTGCTTGGAAAACGTTCAAAACTACTTTAAAACTACATTCTTTGACCCTACAGTGGTGTTTTTATAAAAATTACAGTGAGCTTTCTCCTCTGTTAGTGCTGCTTGCAAAGCAGAGTGATACAAATGGTGAACAGTCCCGGTGCTGATAGCGCTGACTCTGGTAAAATATCAACGCTTCTGCAAAACATCTCAACCTGTCAGATTCAAAGAACAGAATAAACTCTTGTATAGAAATATCACTTTCTGCAGTTTACCATGTGTTTTGATGGTTTTATGACATGACCTAGGGAAGGATCTCTCTGTTTCTTAATACTTTGCTCAATAATACACTAATATCTTTGCTGAAGGAGCACAGTCTGCTTTTTCTAGTTGTAGCAAAGATTTTAGGATTAGTAATGGAGGATTAGGTGCATCTGTTTAACTGTCTATGGCAGATTTGATTTTGTAGGATTCTAAAGCTGATAAAATTTGTTCCACAGATAAAAGAGCCTTTTAAGACTCTGCTTTTATTCTTGGTTAACTACATACAGTTGCATGGGCACTTTTTTAAATGAAATAATTAAACTTTATTGAACAAACGCTAAATAAAGTTATTGTGTTGATGTGTGAATTTATGCCACAAGCTTCAATAAAAAAATGTTTCACCTCTTTTTGTAAGTTATTTATAAGATGTGTAAACTATAGCTAGTCATATTGCTTCTTCTTCTTAAAAAAAGCAGACAAAACTCCATATAAAGCTTTGTGCCACCTTGGGAATATTTATCTAGCAGTATGTGAAAATTTGCTTTTGTTCTGAAATGGCATTCTTTCCCATGATATGAGTTGGATGGCATGACTTTTCAATATTTCTTATTGAAATGTAATTTTGAATAGAAGACAGCACTAAACCTTGGCATCTCTCACTGGCCTCCAACTTCAAGTTTAGGTTATGAGTGAGAAATGAGGTTTAAGGCTGTCTTCTATCAGTGTTTCAATTGGAAATATGTGACATGACTAAAGAAAAATAGAACTTATTTTTTACATGGACGTTAAACAGATTCTAGTAAAGTTTTACTGGTACAGTAGCTGAACATGTCAGCCACATTCAAAATATTGTGTAAAAACAAACTTTGGATAAAAGAACTGGCTAAATTAATATATGTACAGCTGAAGAAAAAGTTATTAGCCCTCCTAAGTTTTTTTTCATACACACACACAGAATTGCCGAGGCTCGAATCAGCAATCTTTTTGCTGTGAGACGACTTCAACTGCATATATATATATATATATATATATATATATATATATATATATATATATATATATATATATATATATATATATATATATATATACTTGGTCTGTAAAATATCTCTTGGAAAAAGTTTAAAGAGAATTAAAATTTCTACTCATTTTTGTGTTGTATATTGAAGACTGTACGTTTTTTGATACACTGTGACTCTCTCAGGGGACCCGGTGGCCTCTTCCTGTGGTAAGAGGATTAAAATCTAATACTATTCAGCTGTAGTGTTTTCAGTGAAATGGTTACCTTTAGGTATTATCTCCATTCTCTCCACCTACAGTAATCAGACAGAATGGACTCTTGTTCTGTTTCCCTCTCAGTCTGCCTGAATTCAAAGACAGAGCGATATTTCACAGAGAGAAACTCTTGAGGAGCTCTGCCATTGATCTACAGCTCGCACACGCACAAACTGATGAGCCACTAAAACAATCCCGACATCGCTATTGTTCAGCTTCATCCCATCCAGCCTCTCACTTTTTTCCTTGCGGTAGTGATTACCCAAGATAGCGCTGCTCTGAGAGAACCTCATTATTCCCTCTGAGCCACTGGAGAGGTGAAACAGCCATTCCACTTCAGCTTCTACAGCTTTGTGATGCCCATTTATACTGCAAGCACAAGGTGGCAGATATTTTACATCGCAGCTGTCATTTGTGGATTTTAAAGAGTGGGCTGCAATTGTTGACACTGTTGCTGTAATTCCCATATGGCTTTATGTCCGATCTGCAATATATCAGCATGGAGAGCTGTCTAAACCTCATCCATCAAACTGGAGCAGCAGCGCAGAAGCTCTCTCCAATATTTGTGCATGTATTCACACAGGAAAGAATAGAGTTGCCAGTGTTTAGTGTGGTTCTTTATTTAGTTAAAAAAAATGTATTTGTGCAGCGAAACTGATTTAAGGCGCAGTGACATACTCTTGCAAAATTTGTGGACAAATTCCCTCACACGGAAATCACTTTCAAACCAAGCAGCTGTCTGACGAATGTTAAAACTGGATGGTAAAATGTTAAATGTGGTTACTGCCCAAGGCTAACATATTTATGCTTACTATACTGTTTTCAAATGCTTACAATGCAGTCACATTAACTGTTGCTCTGCTACTTCTTGAGTGAGTTCCAGTCATTTCTATTGACTTTATTCTTCATATACGAGCGGGCGCAGCCATTTTCTTTATGGCTAGATATTTCCGGTCTCATTCACTTACATTGATTTTTACGTTAAAAACAGATAATTATGCTGTATCATGTTGCAAACTGATATTTTCTTGTTACATTCTTCTTTTTTTATGTACAATTATGAACACACTTGTTTGTAAAGCAAGTAGTGTGACTGTTTTCTGCGGTTTATTCCTAGTCATTTCTCCCATAGGCAACTGAATTGGAAGTTCCAAAACAATCGCAAAAATTAACGCACTACATCGCAGAATAAGGTCAATAGAAATGTATGCAAACTGGAGTTTTGAAGTTCCCATGGTTCCCAGTTACAGTTAGCCACACATATTTGCTGTGCTTACAAACAGAAAGCTGTCTGGTTTTTTTCTGACTTCATACATCACAAAATTATTGATAACAGACATATTTGCCAACAGCATTTCACCAAAATTTCGTATATGCATTAATAAATTCATTAATAAATGTCAGAAGTAGGGTAGTAAAATGGGAATAGATGAAGAAGCTTTATTTTTTTACATTATATTTTTAAATCACTGTGTCATGATGCTAAAAAAAAAAAACATGTTACTCGAGTGCAATGGTCAACTTGCTATGAAAACCAGCTCAATCAGCAATAAATGTATCAATGATTTTTTGGAAAATGTGTCATTCATTCACTCAGTTGTGGAGTTTTTTTTAATTCACTACTGTATAATTATTCTTAAACTATCTGTAATTCATGAGTACTTTTATTATAGGAAACTTTCTAGTTTCAGAAATAGTTTACTTTTTACTTTTACTTTTTTACTCAATTTTATAAATGTAGAGGAGTAAAAGATACCACTTTACAATAAGTTTCTATTAGTTAATATTGATTTATGTATTTACTAATATGAATAAACAATGAGGCAGCATGGTGGTTCAGTGGTTAGCACTGTCGCCTCACAGCAAGGTTGCGGATTTGCGTCCCGGCTTGGCCAGTCTGCATTTCTGTGTAGAGTTTGCATTTTCCTCCTGTGTTAGCGTGGGTTTCCTCCGGGTGCTCCGGTTTCCCCCACAGTCCAAAGACATGTGGCATATGTGAATTGAAGAAACTAATTGGCCGTAGTGTATAAGTTAGTGTGTGTGTGGGTGTTTCCCAGTACTGGGTTGTGGCTGGAAGGGCATCAGCTGTATAAACATATACCGGAATAGTTGGCGGTTTATTCCACTATGGCGAACTCTGAAATAGAGTCTAAGCCAAAGGAAAATGAATTAATGAATAAACAATGAACAATATATTCATTATACAGCAGGGATGCTCAACCCTGTTCCTGGAGATCTACCTTACTGCAGACTTTATTTCCAACCCTGATCAAACACCACTAAATTAACTAAGTAGGATCTAAAGTAGTGCTTGGTAATTTAAGACAGGTGTGTTTGATTAAGGTTGTAGCTGAACTCTGCAGGACGGCCGATCTCCCGGAACAGGGTTGAGCAACCCTGTTATACAGCATTAATAAATCTTTGTTAACATTAGTGAATGGAAATAAAGTTGCACATTGTTAGTTTATATTAACCCACAGTGCATTACCTAATGTTAACCAGCATAAAAATAAATAAAGCATTAGTAAATGCTGATCTATGATTGATAAATGCTGTACTGTTGTTAATAAATACTGTAAGCATTGTTCATAATTATTTTGTGTTAGTAAATTCATGAAATAAAACTAAAATAACTAGTGTGACCAAGTAAAAATCAATTTAAACTGGTGAAATCATCACTTACTCGTGATTGCGGAATCTAATTTTTGAACAACTAAATCTTACAAGTTAACTTGTTAAACTGCTTCAAAATCGGTGAATTGGACAACTGGACAGTTGCATGTTGTTGAGTCAGCTCAATTATTCAAATGATCCATTCAGAATGCTATGTTATAATTAATTGATTTCAAATAATTGATAAACCATAATTGCCAGAGTACACAGGATTAACTATTTGTCACTTAAACACGCACAGTTTTGAAAAAAAATACAATGTGAGCAGAATCCATTGTGGCCAGGGAGAGGATGAAGCAATTGTACATGAAGCAAATGTGTTTTCAACTAATTTTTTCAGGCGTGTGACTCTTACATTATCCCTCACAGTCTGTATAAGCAGTTTGAATGTCTGTGTCAATGAAGTCTTTTTTCTGTTCTGGTAATATTTGTAAATAATGTCCGCAACAGTGCCGAAAAATAAATTTAAAAAAATGGGGACTTCCATAATGCTAGAAAGTCTCATTACTGTTAACATGGCGTTATTTGACGAATGAACCCAATAGTGGAACATACAGTATATCATCATTATCTGGCAGTGGCTTCCAATTCTTGAGTGTAGAGTGAAGCATTCGGAAGAGACCCAGACCACAAAACTGATAAAGGCACTGATGGAAGACAGGGATTGGAATGGCTTATAACTCCACAACTACCAAACCCACAAGAGTACACAAAATACACATGTCAAGTCCGAGCGCAGTGGAGACTGGCTTATTCAGTAACACTGCCTGAGACAACTAGTTTTCCACGTGGAATTATATTTACCCATTAGACTAGGTTAACAAATAAATGAAGTGGGTTTTAAAAAATGTGAAGTATTTAGTTTGCATATAAATCACTGTTGTTCCAAAACTGTGGCTATGTAAAGAAAAAAAAACACTAGGGCTATCATCGCGTTAACACATTAATTAATTAATTAATGTACGCAATTGTTTTATTGAGTGTTTTACGGAGTTTTTATTATGGTAAATTCCTTTTTTTCTGAATACCAACCCACTCATTCTGAAAATGTACCTCTATATACATTTATGGAGACTGCCAAATATGTCCCAGTTTTTGTTTTCGTGAATCCACCAGAGGTCGCTCTGTACACTTTTTGAAATCTTAAATTTCTCTCGTGAGTGCCATTCAAGCCTGCTGTTCTCATGTAAATCCACCAGAGGCTGCTGTCGATCCAACCAATAGTATTCTCAAAAGCACATACCTTCCCGTATCGTTCATTTTAAAAATGAAATGCATCCATACGTAGCTCTGGCTACATAATTCGTGATCTTGTAAAGAGCTATGTTTTCAGAAAGACCATGAGTTGCAACTGAATACACACAGACATACAATAGGTCATGGAGGGTGGGAAGGTTGGGTGGTAAACAGCACTGAGTTAAGATGGACATCATGCCTAATGCTGGGTTCACACCAAATCCAGAGCACCATCTCACTTGGTCTAGCTTCCTTGCAGGATGTTTTATTATTTATGGATTTGCATTGATTTTGAAGGTAATCTACTCACACAAATACATATTTTTTTTAGTAGTTCAATTCAGTTCAATTAAAATTTAGGTTTATTCACAATAATTATTGCTTCAAAGCAGCTTTATAAAGGTGCACATTATTGCATTACAATCAAATTCGGAAAAGATAAGGTTGTTAGTTACCATGACTTTATAAGTAATTAATACCTTTTACTAATTCCCTAATAACTAATAGCTAGGCCCACACGAAATCTACATACACAGAAATTTTTAGCCCATCATTGAGTCTATGTATTTACTTGTGTAAATTTACTCAGTTTTTAAATTAATTTCACTAATATTATTATGATATAATAATAGTAATATTAAAATGTTCATATGATTTATTTACAATACAGTTTGTAAACTAATATTTTCTGTCTTTTAGTAGATACAGTATAAGGTAGACTTACTTTGTTTACCAAATAAGTGGTTTGTACACATTAAATAAAAGTAAAAAATGTATTATTTTTTATTTTATATATTAAGTTTTTAGTTATGATATATGATAAACGTATTGTGAATAAATCCTCTGCAGAAATAGCAATAAATATCCACAGATTCTGTCTGGCCCTCTTAATAGCTTTTACTAGTGTATTGTGCACTATTATTTGAAAAGTTCTGTCCGCTGAAAATGCCACTGCTTGCAGGATATGCATTATAAAGTGCTGGGTTAACACCAAAAGCAAAATTAAGTATTCACTTGAGTAGATTACAGTAGTACTGTATGTGCAATTTACAGTATAAAATTTGCCTCAAAGCATCTTCTGTGCAAGTCCAAGTAATTCAGTTAAATTAATTCATGTGAAGGTAACATTTTCCCCCATACAGACTATGAAAAGGCTTAAATTAAATTGGTTCACCATTAAGTGAATACATATCTTCAGAAAACATCAAACAGCTTGGTTTATAGAGACCACTCTAACAATGTCTGTTACATTTTGACCGCTTTAACAATGTTTACATACTGCTGGAAGCATGGATATTCAATGTTTGGACAAAAATAAAACTCTCCTTAATCTCCTATAACTCCCCTCAATCTCACATTCTTACATTTTAATCTTTTCAGTTCTCAAGCACTTTTAAAAAAAGAATAAGTGAACTGTTCTTTTTTTCTAAGCGATGCTCTAGTTTTTAGCTCCAACACTCAAAACCCTGCCATTCTGCCTAAGATGGGTTTGTTACAGCAATGCAAATCTAAGCTGTTCAGCTGATATTTAATTGAAACACACTTTTATCATTTAATTAGGCGCACATTTCCTCTGAGAGACAAAAGACCGATACACTGTGTGTGCGCTTGTTATTTACTGCCTCAATTGTATTGGGATGGTGAGGGAGCAGCGTGTGTTTTCTCTCATAGCAATGCATTAGAGGGATCACTTTTTAAGCTGGCCTGATAAGACTCCCTTATTGTCTTGCCTTTCCTCTAGAGATCAAACTCAGCATGTCCTAGCCTATAATACTTTGGACTAGCGTGACAACATATTACACAACACAACTCTTAAATATTAGGTCTATTCACTCACCACTACATAACACAAAAGTATCAGCAAACAGGCTGTCATTATCATATTTCTGTGAGCTCTTCACTCTGAAGAGTAAAAATCTTAAAGAAAAAATGGCATTTCTGTCATAAGTGCATATTTAAAGCATTGTATACAAATCTACAGATCTAGAAAAATGTGGAGACCCCTTCAAAGTTATCATCAATATTTTTAGTAAAAGATTCTTTAGAGCAGGGGTCAGCAAAGGGCTAGTGTACTGCAAAGTTTAGCTCCAACCCTAATTGTAACACACCCGAACAAGCTAATCAAGGTACTGCTACTTTAGAGCATTTGGCTCATGCCTTAAATATGGGACAAAATATATGTCAAATATGTCAAATGTTTGAGGCATCTACTTATCATTTCAATAAATGCTCTAAGTGTGTTTCTTTGTGTATGTGCAGTGCAAGAAATCAAAGAAAAAGAGAGTTTTGACTGAGTGATAAAACCAAGCAACAACCTCCCGCTCTCCCTTGTGAAGCTAATACGGAAGTAACTGAAACTGCAATTCATCAAAATTCCACTAGTCCTGGCTCCATAATAGAGCACATGTCTATTGAGCCCAATGTTAAAATGGCCAACTTTACAGCAGAAAAAAAGGTGTTTACAACCTGGTACAAAGAACGATTTTGGTCGATATAGCTGATATTACCCTTCATGACAAATGTGAGGGGGGTGAATTTTTTTATAACTCATCTGTTTTGTTTATAAAAAGTTATATTAAATCTGCATAATTAGTGGTGTGGCCACTAGAGTGACAGGTCTTGCTGGTTGCCGTCACGTCGCCTCAGCTGATTCTGGCTAATTAGCAGCTGATTTCGGCACATATATCGAATTTTTGTTTTGTTTTATGTGGCTTTACACAGTCAATTGCCTTTTGGAATTATTTCCTACATTTATCAGATAATATGGCATGCTGTGTGCACTTAATTGTATACACAATTCCATGAAAATTATTCCACGAAATTATATACTTATATACCATATCTATAATTGTATTTGTTTTATTTAAGATCATTTATCATTTATAATTTTCCTCAGAACTTGAAAGCACTCCAGAATCTGACAGATTGATTAGCTGTAGACTATAGAAGTTATGTGAAATGTTGTCATACAGTGTTATAGCTGGATTTCATAAATAGCCTTGCATTTACTAACAGACTATATTTGAAGTAACTGGAAGTAATTTGCGTTTTCCCCCTGTAGAACAACATCATAAAAACAATGCTTGGTGGCTCAATGTATTCCAACAATGTTTTTTAAAAGACCAAACACTTAAAAGACCAAATGATATAGTATACAACCAAGCACATGTGGTCAGAACACAAACGAGTCTCAGGTAATGAAGTATTAAGCGTTTCTCCCAAAATAAAAGCCCATCTAAGCAAAATGCAAGCAGGCATCTATAGCTCCGTTTTGCTCTGTCTCTTTGCCCTTTTTTGGGCACCCCCTGGTCATCGCGATGACGTGCAAAATGGTGATGGTTGGCCACACCAACTCGTAGCTTCATTTGCGCTCTTCAGAAACCTATGGGTGACATCACGGATACTTTGTCCATATCTTTTACAGTTAATGATAAAACATATACATACAGGACCTAACTTTTTTCAAACTTGCCAATGGTCGTTGATGACTTTCATTTGAGACAAAACTGTGTTTAAGAAAATAAATCTTTTATTAACAAAAAAAATTACAAAAACTTTAGCTCAATAAACTACTATTTAGCTGTGTATTAATACTTAGTAAGGTAGTAGTTGGGTTTGGTTATTGCATAGGTTTAGGGTTAATTGATTACAGTGAATTAATAATAGGCATGTAATAAACCAATTGTAAATTATTTGAAATTTTACTCAAACTAAAATGTTACGCAAGGATTTTATGCACTGCAAAAGCTGAAGGCTGAAGCAAATTACTTCAAAAGTTTGTCTGTGAGTTACAATGTAGCTGTTGCTAAAGCACTGTAAACAAATACTTGCCCTCATCACTTAATCCACAGTGCAACTGACTATGGCAGCTGGTTTAGTCCAAAAATATGCAGTATTTTTGCAGCTAGATCTGTTTTCATTACAAACAAAAAGCTCCAATGTTTGAAAACATACCCAGACCACCTCTTCAAGCAGGTTTAGGTACAGTATGTTTGTTTGGTCCACTCAAGTGTGATTGCAGCATTGACATCAGCCCAAATGAGCCGCAACAACAGGAAAACAAACTCTAGTGCAATTCAACCCAAACTATACAGAGCAGGTGTGAAAGCACCCTAAACATTACACTTTCGGAAACAATTGGAAATTAAATGTAGCAGCAAAACGAATGATTTAACATGTAAATATTTTTGTAGAAAATACACATTAAAGCAACACTATGCACTATTCTCTTGTGGTTCCCTCTTTGTTGTTGTTAAGCACAATTGCCTTTTGAAAGTGTCATAAAACTGTTGTTGCATTTGCATTTGTTGACTAACCTGAAAGAGCCAACTTAAAATGAAACCATGTTCACTGAAGCAGCCTGTGTTACACTACACTATGTCCCACAAATATCAGCACATGAATTATTTATAGTTTCTTACTTTATTTATTGTTTATTTATTGTTTTCTCAAAAATATGACAAAATTACAACAGTATCTGGATGCCGCATTTATGATGCAAGCTGAGACTGTATCTCATAGTGAAGCAATGTCAGACACAAGGGAGTTAGTGATGTCATGGTGAGGGGTGGGGTTAGGTAAGCCTATTAAAAAGCATTGGATGCAGCTCAGATTGCACTGCACCAGGTCTGCATCCAGACTCCTGTCTAAAATTATGGCAGTATGTTAGTCTAGTTTGCACACACATAATTTGCATGTATAATTGTTTACAAAGAAGGTGATTTTTATAATAGAAAAAAAAGTTAGCATGTCATGTGTCCTTAATGCCCATAAATCTTATACTTATATTTTATACATTATTGTACAATTACTAAGCTTTGAAGTAACAGGACTCTTTAGATCAGATGTGAAGTAGACTGAATAATTCATTTTTAGGTCTTGTGTGTTGAAACAGATGCACGATACACTGCAAAAAAGCAGTCTATCTAGATATTCTTAAATAGAGAAGCAATTTGTAGACAAGCAAAAAAAGACTTGTTTTACAAAATAATATGCTAAAATTAAGTGAAGTTTTCCTTAAAACAAGCAAAATAATCTGCCAATGGTGTAAGTAATATAATCATATGTCAAAAGGAAAAACGAGATTCCCCATCGGGAGGGAAGTTCCCCAACTTCCAATCTGGGCATTTCGTCAGAATCCAATCATCTGAAAGAGTATAAAAACGGGCCAATTAGTTGGCGGCGTCAGCATGCACAGCTAGTGTCAATTACAATTAATCTTGTATAAAGATGCAGCTTGTGCCACGCCAAGACATCCTTTACGCTTTCAGAGCCTTTCACTAAGCGTCTTCTAGGGTTTTCTCCAAGTGAATCTTCACAGAGAGAGAGAACGAGAAAGCAGGCTGCTTCTCCCGGTCCAGACTGTGCGATGTGCGGCAGCAGATGGTCGAGCTGGTTTTCTCCCTTGCCTGGCATTCTTTGGGTCCGGTCCTCCAGAGCGGTACGAATTTCTAAAAGAGCAACACAGTTGTGCAGCGCGTCTTTTTTAATTTCATTTCTGGATGCAGTGGTTTCTTGTCACCAGATGATGGGCACTGCTTTTCATGTCTGGGGGTCCAGCATGTTGATGCGGTGCTCGCGGGCAGTGCATGCCATCACTGCAGTGGCATATATGTTGCGCAGTTAAGATCGCGGCTCGCTCTTGCAAATGGGCGACCCACCCCAGTTGTCCCCTGCACCGCGGTTGGTACTCGTGCAGATCTGAGGGACACAGTGGGAGTAAATCCACCGCCCTCGGGCTCTCTGACCTCTCGCTCCTCCACGCGCTCCATCCTCGGATGGTCGCCCTCTCACTTGATGACACAGAGGATCAGATGTCCATCGCTGCATCGGAGGATGGCCTGTCATTGTCTGATAAGGATTCGAACCTGCTCCTTCCCTCCGGGGTGGTGAGCACGACGTCGGATCTAGAAGCAGACATGATTGCCATGCATTCCCGGGCTGCTTCGGCCGTGGGCCTGGAGATGGTTTATCCCCTGACTAGACTGACTAGACTGACTAGAGGGGTGTCATGTGGAGGATGTAAAGAAGGCAAGACCTTCTAAGCCTCCCGTCCCCTTATTACCAAAAGTGCACCGTAAGCTTACGCACTGCGTGCTCCTCCACCCTCACCATGCATGCTATGGCCACTTACCAGCGCTACCAAGCGCAGGCGCTGGCCCAGCTGCACGAGGATGGTTCCGACCCAGGCCTAAGCATGAGCTCTACACTGCAACTGACTATGCTCTGCATACCACTAAGTTGGCTGCGTATGCCTGGAAACTCGACCCCAGCTGTCCCCGGGGCGTGCGTAATATGCATTTCTCCAGTGAGCCTACTCGCACAGATATTATGTAATGTCAGGGAGGATGAGGAACAGGTCTATGTATTGTGCCTCTCTGGCTCAATCGGACCTGTATTTCAGCTCTCTCTTCGTGATGGAACCTCCCTGGCACATCCCCTGGAAGAAGCTTCTTCTCTGGGATGGGCACCATTTGGCACCTGCGCCCAGATCTAGGGAACCCCACATGTGTTCCATAGGTGGAGCGTGGAGGACTTAGGTGACCAACTGATAAGATGGTTAATGCCATCACTTAGGCTAGAGCACCCTCTACAAGGCATGCCTACTCCCTGAAGTGGAGTCTATTTGCTGTGTGGTATACTTCTCTCCGAGAAGGACCCCAAACATGCCAAATCAGTGTGATGCTATCCTCCTTCAGCTGGCTGGAGCTAAGGCTGTCCCTTCGCACTGAGGGGTTGGTGTTATAATCATCCCCACTCTGAGGATGTGGCAAGGCGGCGCGCTGGGAAAGCATCACCTTATCCAGTTCCCAGAGGCACGAGCTGAGGATAATTAATTCTATCCTGTTCTCCTCTCTTACCCACTTGGAGATCTCTCCTAGAAGAGGTCTGCTCAATCCACTCAACTCAGTATCTTTAAGATTTCTGTCCAGCTAGACAGCTCTGCTATTTGCGGTGGCATCGGTCAAATGGGTGGGTATCTGGAGGCATTTTCGGTCAGCGAAGTGTGCCAGCGTTTTGGGCCAGCCCATTCTCATGTTTTTCCTCACTTAGGTGCCCTAGGTTCCTACAGCGTTTGTTTTAAACTACATAGTGAACCTGCAAGCGCTGCCCACGGAGGAGACAGACCCAGCCCCTTTTTGCTGAGTCCTGTTCGCACTTTGCATATTTATATGGACCGTGCTCAGAGCTTTTAGATTCTCTGAGCAGCTCTTTATCTGTTACGGTGATAGGCAGAAGGGAAGTGCTGTATCTAAACAGAGCTTGGCCCACTGAACCGTGAATGCCATCTCCCTCGCTATCAGAGCCAGGGAAAGCCGTGTCCCCCAGGAGTGAAGCGCACTCCACTAGGAGCGTGCATCCTCTTGGGCGTTTGCACGTGGCACCTCTCTAACAGACATTGTAGAGGCAAAGTGCGTTTTCTCGGTTTACTAGTTAAGATCCCCACTTGGCGAACCCTGGAGAGTGGATGAGTCAGGTGCTTGGCCCGTTATGTTGTTGGCACGCTCGCTAGTCAGCCCGCGTTCTGGGTATAGGTGCCTGCTATGCACGATCCCCACTGGCGATCCCATATGCTCACTCAGCCATGATGAAGTCCCCCCTTATAGGTGGGCTAGTGTCTTCCCTCCCCGCTAACCATCTTCTCATATGAGTACTCACCTTTCTCAGGGCTAGTCCATATGCCTTTTTGCCACCAGGTCTCCCCATTTGGGGAGCAGGTAGTCTTCGCAGCGTCGGAACTGCTAGCTTTCCCAATGGACTGTTGTATTTAAAAATTCCTAGAATTAGCTCTTATTTTTACGACTCCATGAAAAATATTTCTAAACCAGGAACAGGTAAGTGTAAGTAAGGGCCAGGGGACATGTTGGAAGACTGCGCCTCTGGTGATGCAGGTGCGCTCACGCTGTAGCTTGGCATAACCTCTCACCAGAGACGTGGTAAGGTTCATTTGTTGTGGCGTTTTCCATAAATTTCCCCATAGTGGAAGTTTCCACATAGCATTGAAGTTCCCCTCCCGATGGGAAAATCAACGGTCACTAAAGTAATCCTATGTTCCTTCGCCACAACGATTGACCCTTAGCTGTTAGACATAAAGGCTCTTTCAGCTAGAAAAGGATGTCTTGGCATGGCACAAGCTGCATCTTTATATAAGATTAATTGTAATTTACGCCAGCTATGCACACTGACACCGATAACTCATTGGCATTTCATTGGCCCGTTTTTATACTCTTTCAGATGATTTGATTCTAAAGAAATCCCCAGAGGGGACGCTTTCACATAACATTTCCGTTCCCCCCCTCGGGGAACGAGGGTTACTTTAGTAATCGTTGGGTTATTTTGCTCCCTTGCTCCCTAGGATGCTCCATGAGAGCAATTCAAATCCACTAACAGAAAAACTAACAGAAGAAGAATCTCATGTATGTGAATTAGTCAGAAAGTTTTCATGAGAAGTTCAAAGTTTCAAGGTTGAATATATATATATATATATATATATATATATATATATATATATATATATATATATATATATATATATATATATATAGGGCTGTTTAATTCTCTTTCTCCTCTACATTTCTTAGGTACAAGAGAACAACTGAGTATTTTAAAAGCCAAAATCATATAAATGACAAACAAAACTGCACAATTACTTCATTGAAGTGCTGATTGACTGTACACTTTAATAGCCTTGAGAAAGTGCCCTTTGTAAAATAGTTCAGTTGAAAGGTTCTTCCAAATGAGATTGAGAAAGTATTGAAAGTACTATTTGGAACAGAAAGCAGCAGTGGGCACTTAAAATGGTCTGCAAGTCAAAAGTCCATTAATTTTCCCAATTGAGAAATAGATTTTTTTAACGATACCGCATAAACCTTTCAAGAGAGGCTGACTGTTAATCTATGGTACAGCATGTGCTTCTTTTAAAGCCCTAACTCGTAATGTTTTAAATTTCATTTTAATATTTTCAGCTTTGCCAATCAGAGAATATTAACAAACAACAAAAGGAGCTCAGCTGCAAGTGGCACCCACCCACTCACATTTATCACTTTTGATATATTTCTGGGGATATTTCTCTGTATAGAAAGTGTGACGTTAATAGTTTTCATTTCATAAAGTGTTCCATTTCACATGCAATTTAGAAAAAAAGTAGTAGTAGTATTCTGTTAGCTAGATTTGCATTCATAATATAACCCAAGTTTAAGTTGGCCAGTCGAATTTCTTCATATTCTGACATTTTAAATCGGATGTTTTAAAAACAGCTCATAGATTACAGATTAGTACATATTAAGAGTTTGACAGCCGGTCTACTGTGGCCAATTTGAATTTGAATCGCATCTAGGCAGGAATCAATTTCCAGTTCTCAATCCTTCAGCCTTTCCTTTTCTATTGCAAAGTGTTTTATTCAGTAGTTACATTAAAATGCTTGATATTAAGTGAAATGCAGCAATTACTCTGACTCCCTGTGGTTTGGCTGAAAAACACAATCCTCTGCTCAGATCTGCTACAGTAGCTCATTTAGTTGCTCGCTTAACTGTGTTTTAAGGTGAAAGTGGGCTTGTAATTCAATGGTATATGTCATACATTCAGCTGGTTTAGTCACAATGTAGTTTTTTTCTGTCTGACACTCAAATAGGTAAACAATCAAGCATGTAAAAGTAAACTGCGGTATTTACTGAATATACAATGACCTACCGATGCACACCAGGTCCATGAAACCATACATGGCATAACAGATCTGAAAGAGCAGGTCTTGCCGTTGCCACTTGGCCGATGGGCTGAGGGATGACCACACCAGCCAGGAGATACTGGCTATCAGGAACAGGGAACCCAGAACAGCTGCAGCTATCTGCACTTTCTCTATCACTGTCAAAGAGATGGCCTGCCACTGGAGGAAGAAAAAACAAAACAAAAACAATATGTTAAACTCGCTGAAGTACCAGTTCCACATTTGACATATTGCCAAACCTGATGCATTCATTCAGCAAGATGGTATTATCGTTTTATTTATAAACATATAATCCTTTTTTAATAGTAGAGACCTTGTATTTATTAAAGATATGTTTACAAAGAAAAAACACAAGGTTAACTGTTTTTGAAATTCATATCTACAAGTTTGTTGAGTACTAAATTGTCATATTAGAATAAATGCAGCATCAGTGAGCACAAGGTATTCTTTAAAAAATAAATAAATAATTAAAAATTCTTACTGACCCTAAAATTTGAATGGCAGATGTTTTATGGTATAGGCGAATTACCAACCTACATCACACATGACATCACACGAGTTCCCAGATGCAAAAAGTGTTGTGGGTAGGATGGCAAATTAGAAAGTCCAAAAAAAGAAAACTTTTACCGTACACCACACTGCTTTTAATGCCAAACGCAGACATCTTTGGCTAAAAGGGAACTGAATGAAGTGAGGACTTAATTAAAGATGCTCGACTCTGCAGTTCTCATTTTATATCAGGTTCACGCTATGCTGAATCATACAGATTACTTATTTTTGATTGCAGCAATGATTTTAGCAAAAACAGTTAAATATGGTTAATTAAAATGCTTTATAAAAAAATAATTTTTGAGTAACATAAAAAGAGTTCTGTTCTTGCCCAATCATTACAGTAACATCATTAATATATTTTGAGAAGCTGGAGCAATGGATTAAGCAAGAAATTTCAGGTTTACCTCATGTTTAAAAAGCCAATTCAGCAACCATGGTTTGAAAAGACAGTCTAGTGTCTGTAGTTTCAAATACGCTTGCTCCTTTTTTCTTTACTTTTTTTTCGCTATACTATAATGTTCTTCTAGTGGATTTTGATGTAGAATTACAGCTCTAATAATAAGTAAATCAACCACAAAAAGCACAACTGAGCAGAACAACAACTTTAATTGCATGCATCAACTACACATGGCCACAGAGAGGCCTATTGTGCATCTTTAAAATAACTAAAACAAACAAAAACATAGCTTCGTTTGATGGTCAGATCAAAAGAAAATAAAAAAAGCTAAAAATGAAATCAGGGAAAGCAGAAGTTTTGAACCCAGAAAAGCACTTGAGGTAACTCAATATAAAAGGAAAAAATGTTGCTTTTAGTATTGTGGAGGTACAATGGAACAGTTACGGTATTATATAACTACATGTACACAGTATTCCAATGTGCACATACGGCTAAAGCATATAAACATTACCCTCTAATGCATGTTTTTTTTTATAAAGTCACATATACAGCCATGTCTAAAAATGTAGTGTACATTTATCTTTTCCAACAAAACATTACTGTGCACAAAGTGGGATCTATAAAGAAATGATTTACTGACTCTGTTGTGGAAGAACTTGGCTAGACACAAAAAGCCAACCTATAACTCACTGAACACCTTTGGGATGATGCTGAGCCAGACCCCATCGTATAAAAACAGTGTCTGACCTCACTGATGCTCTGATGTCTGAATGAGAGCAATGTTCCCTGCAGCCATGTTCCCACAGCTAGTGGAAGGGAGGACTGATGCCTTATTAATGCCCATGGTTTTGAGACTTCCTGTAGCTCAAACAGTAAAATACAGCGGTAGCAAAGCCAAGGACATGGGTTTGAGTCCCAGAAAAAGCAATAACTGATGAAACTCATGTAATGCCATCTTGGATAAAAGTGTCTAATTTTAATTAACCAGCCTGGCCATTTATATCTTTTAGATATGAACATTTATTTGAACATAGTATGTACACAACAGTACTTGGTGCTCAACTGTTTTCCCCTCACAGTGCGTACATTTGAATACCTTTTTATCTATTTGACTGTCTTCTGTATATTCTGATTATAAACTAAAGGCCCCAGTGTACATCAAATTAAGTTCTCTTTTGTTATTCCCCTGCAGGCACAGGACGTCAACATGACATCATTTTGACGTTGTACCCCAATGAACCCTGACGTTGTGGGGATGTTGGGTTTTGTTTGAAAATGAAAATCAGGTTAATATCAATGTCTAATATAAAACCTAAAATCAACCAAATATCAACGTCTAATCATGTTACATCTTGACGTTGTGTGGACGTTACCACTATGGCATCTATCAGATGTTGGATTTTGGTCACTTTCCAACACAACCTAAAATCAACCAAATATCAATATCAAAAAAACGTTGTTCTTTAGATGTTGGCTAGACATTGAATTTTTGTCACCTGACATCATGACTTAAATCTAACATAATATTAATGTCTTATGATGTTGTGTGCCTGCTGAGTCGTTTGAGGCCATAGAGAAGTTCTCAGCCAGGAATAAGTATGAGTGATAATGTACTGTTTTCAAACCTTCCGCCACCCCTGTGGTGCAGTAGGCGGGGTAGAAGATGTGTCACACTGTTTGAGTGAAATCCTAAACACAACAACAATGGTGGCTGGTGACAATAGCTAAATTAAAAAAGGGCAAAATTTGATCTTTAAGGAAGCCTTAAAAATTGGTCAGCTAAGATTTCACTTAAGTGCCTCAAGCTGAATTCCTGGTCCATTTTAAAATATATTATTGAATATTGAGTATTGAAATATATGATGTGACCTCTCATAGTTTTATAAATCCTGCATTTATTCTATCTCTATGAATGAGCAGTGTCATCAATTTTAACATGATTTTTTTCTTTATTCAATCACACTTATTTTCACACTGAACACTGAACCTATGACTCCTAGAAATCCTGTATATTTAAACTGGCCAGAGAATTTGCTTGCCGTGAGCCTGAGACTGTAGGTTAGGGTTAATAAGTTGATTGTACTTCAAACTTATCTAAAATCATCATACAATTTTTCTCAATTGCTTTGGCACATTTTTAAAAACAGACTTAACATTCTCTAAACTGTGAGTCCAAATTATAAAACTGTTTGCTGGAATTTCAGAACTTCAGAACCAGACCATTGCAAGTCTACAAAATGTAGTTACTCCCCAAAACACTTCATTCATGCTTCAAAACTTAGTTATTATGTCAGTAATTTGGCCAAGGCCACCAAAACAAAGTGTGTTTGTCATTGTGAGCCACACTGCTCAAAATGATTAGTTGTTTTTTCACCACATTGGAATTGGAATGTCTTTATTGTCCCCGAAGGGCAATTAGGTTTACAGCAATAGCCGACAGTTAACAGCAACAGGCTAAACAGACGCAAAGCAATCTCAAGTCAGCCAGAAAACATGACAGAAGAGCTAACTGTGGGTTCTTCTTGAAGATTAGACAGAGTGAGTCATTTAATTATTTGTTTTTCACTTATAGTGAAGTGAACTGAATAGTCATTGTTCATACGATTTATGTTTGTAGCTGCATGTTTTTATTATCCATGACCTACAGCATTAAATGGCACAAAATAATTAAAGACCGTTCAGAATTGTGATGCTCTTTTTTTGTGCTATCATTGTTTAATGATGTCAAAACTAAAATTGTTTGGTGGACGTCGGTCATGGTAACTTTTATTTCCTGGTTTTGTTCCGGGAATTATTCATTTACAAATTAAGCACTGGCTCCAACCCTGATCAAACACAGCTGATCCAACTAATCAAGGTGTTCAAGACTACAATAGAGTATTAAGCAGGTGTGAGTTGGAGATGGTTGAAGCTAAACTATGCAGAGCTACGGCCCTCCAGGAATTGAGTTTGAGACCTGTGCTCTAAAGTGTGAGTGCAAATCTCAAAAAGGTTTGCTGGAACTTCATAACTTTGTTGCACATCTGCAAAAAGTAGTTACTCCCCCAAAACATTTCATTCATGCTTCAAAAAGTAGTTATTGTGTCAGTAATTTGGCCAAGGCCATTAAAACATAAAGTGTATTTGTCATTGTGTGAGCCTCGTTGGTCTAAATGATTAGTTGTGTTTTCATCAAAACAGTCCATCATGGAAATTAAGGTTTAAAAAGCTGATATTTGTTGAGGAGTCAATAATACTGTACATAGGAAAAAATGAACATTTGTACAGTAAATTTATTTTTGTATGAATGTATCACATGTAAAGTGCAATCGTGCTTGTCCAATTACTGTTTTATACATTTCATATTTCTTGGGCCTGTTTCAGTGAGGAGGTTCAACCAACTCGGAGTTTACACTTGAACTCTGAGTTGATATACCGAGAGATTAAAAACTCTGAGTTTTCGGTTTCAGAATAGCGGATCTGAGTCGAGTTTAACAAACCTGCCATTTTGAAATGGAAAACCCAGAGTTTCTCTCAATTCCTGGGTAAAATACTCTGAGTTTTCACTTAACCTCCTTTCTGAAATGGGCCCCTTATGTTACCACAAATACTGTAAACGAACAAAAAAAACTAAACAAAAAAACTACAAAATAAACATCCATGAAAGAATATTTTTGGTGAATATCCTACCACTCTTGTTGGTCAGGCCAGAGATTACACTTCTTTCAATTGCTCTTCCACAAGCATGATGCTGCAGTTTAAAATTGTGAAAGTTCTTTATTCTCAAAAAATAATAATAAATAAAAGCTAGTGACTGTAATTATATCGTAAAAATATTCATTTACTTGTAAAAATAATTCATTTACTAACTTAGCAGACATTATAAACAATGTCAATATCAGATATTTATGGTATAAATATGTTTACAAATGATTGATAATTGAATAGACTGTTTTGAGTGTGATGGCTTACACAATGAAAAATGTACATTGCCTAGAAAAATAAATGAATAAATGAACATTTGTATTTATGCAGTACATTTATTTGTGTACAAATGTATTGCATGCAATGTGCAGTCTTGCTAGTCTAATTACTGTATTGTATAATTCATATTTCTTACGGTACCACAAATACACACACACACACATAAAAAAATCATCCATGAAAAAAACTATTTTTGGTGGACATCCTGTCGCTCTTGTTGGCCTTGTCAGAGATTAAGCTACTTCCAGTTGCTCCTCTACAAGCATGTTACTGCATGTAGTGTTTATGTTTTGGTGGCCTTGGCCAAATTATTGACACAATAACTATGTTTTGAAGCATGAATTAAATGTTTTGGGGGAGTAACTACATTTTGCAGACATGCAATAAAGTTCTGAAGTACCAGCAAACAGTTTTGAGATTTGCACTCACAGTTTAGAGAATGTTGAAAAATGTTTTAGAAAATGTGCCAAAGCAATCGAGAAAAACTGTAATTAGACCAGCACTTGATAATCACAGACAGGTGTGTTTGGTCAGGGTTGCAACTGAAATCTGCATGACGATAGCTCTCCAGGAAGAGGATTGGTGACCCCTGGCTTAAACGATGAAAAATGATTGAGAAGTTGTGAAGAGTTTGATAATTTAAATGAGAATTGAGTCATCAGTTTTGATCAACAAGCCATATGCAATTAGTTTACTACAGAAAATTTTACTGTTTTCACACATGAGTCAAAGCATTTACAGTTTGCTTAAATCAATAAGAAATGCAACTCTGAAGTGAACAATAAGCTAATTGTTCAGAAATCTAAACTTATTGTTTTGGAAAATTTTTTTTTTTTATCAAGAATTAAGCCAAAGCAAATGAGAAAAACTCATGTTATAAGTATATGTCATGTTTAAGTAATAAAACCTGTAGTGCATATAAAGTCCACTTAATGGTGGTTTACCTGTAGTGGGTTCTTGGTACTGATGGCGATGACCTGGTATTTGTAGTAACAGAGTTCACAGCTCCAGGATCCTCTCTCACTAATCCATTTAATAAGACAGGGCTCATGAGTGCAGCGCACAGAACCACTACAACGACATGGGCTCAGCAGCTCCCCCTACAGGACACAAGTCAGGTAGTTAAGTAAGAAATGAACAATTTAGATCTAAATTGCATTATTCAAAATGTCAACTCATCCATCCAATAAAATCTATTTCTTTTTTCTGGTGACATACTTATGCTGGACATTTCTAATCATGTTATTCTGAAACCCACTCCTGAAAGTTCACATTTATCTATTTCATTGTTACATTCTCAAAATCTAAAATCTCTCAAAAAACCTAAATTAACAACCAATACATAAAATAAGGTGCTTGTCCAACTCTTTTTCTTTCCCAGTAATCAGTTACACTCTAAAATATAAACTTTGATTTCATTAGGACTTCTCTGGTCAAATTTCATCAGTGAAATCTAGTCATTTCATTAGAAATGTACGTAACTGGAAGTCATGTATGAAAATTCCCAGAGCAGATTTTGTTTGTTTGAAAGAGGCCTTGTCCTTGTGTACAGTACACCATTAATCTTTTTCGTTTTAATGCTTTATTTTTTTGTTCACTGTATTTCTATGAGGGGAGTAAAGGTGTATGTATGGGCTTTGTCCAGTAAAGCTTCCATTAAAAATGTGCCGTGATTAACAAAGTCTTGATTACCAGATGGCATTTATTGTTTGCTTGCTTGCTTGCTTGCTTGATTGATTGACAGTGTTTCAAATCAAAACTAAAACTGTGTTTTACGAGAATATATACTAAAATATCAACCATTTTTTTTATTTAAAAATTTTTATAACAAATTGGGTTGTTTAAAATTAATTGCGAAATGCTGTTGTGTTAAAACAAAAACTATAGAATACGGAAGACATGTCACTCATATAGTTTTAAATGGGGAAAAGTGTAATGGTCAATATGGCGAATAAAGCCCCGCCTATTAGTACAGGAGCCAATCATCGATCGATATAGACTGACGTTTCTTCGGGGGAGAAACTCGGACCAGATGTGTCAGAACAAACGCACTGAAATCTCAGCGAATACTTACTTCACAGACATAGGAATTTTTCCAAAATAAAGCGTGAACTTTTAAATGAACCAAGTGCACTTAGAAAACAAAAGTTTTTTTTTGGTTTTGTAATCTGTATGTCTTTAACACAAAGTATAGTCCGTCCTGTCAAATGCACATCACATGACAGCAATAACTCAAATGCTCACAAATTTGTAAACAAAGAGTCGCTGTCATTTCTTGAGGAAATTCACCATCAAGACCAATTTGTGGATTACTTCAGAAAACCAGTGTGATCAGACAATCATTGTCCAGAAGATGATAATATGTAGAATAGCCATAAATGAGGTTGGTGTCGTGATCTTGTTCCTTTCGACTGCACATGCGCATTAGCTTGGGCAACCTGAAAAATATGCCAATTTTGTTTGATTTGGACGTTTAGAAACTAAACTTATGAGACTTTAGAAACTAAACTTATGAAACTAAACTCATGAGTTGTTAAGTTTATCGGTGATTCAAAATGTGTAATGTAATCTTAAGCTTGGCAAGGAGTGTTAAAGATTTTGATGTTTCCTTATTCAGACAGAATGCCCAAGCAGAGTGAAATGACTTGCCTTGAAGGGACTTTGGTAAAATTAGGACTGATGTATACATATTCATCAAAGTCAAATAAAACATTCATATATATTATGTTTTTTATTATTATATATTAAGTGGAAACCACATTAAATTTTACAATCATAACCAAAATTTCCCCTTCGGATGGGGAACTCCAATGCTATGTGGAAACTTCCACTATTGGGGGGGGGGGGGGGGGGGGGGGATTTCGTCAGAAGAATTTCGTCCAATCATCTGAAAGAGTATAAAAACGGGCCAATAAAATGCCAATGAGTTGGCAGCGTCAGCGTGCACAGCTGGCGTCAATGACAATCAGTCATGCTATAAAGACGCAGCCAGTGCCATGCTCGACATCCTTTTCGCTTTCAGAGCCTTTCACGAAGCTTCTGAGAGAGTCTTTGGGGTATCTCCAACCTGTGTCTACAGAGAGTGATCGAGAAGCAGCTTCTCCCGGTCCAGAGCGCGTATACGCAGTGGCAGATGGTCGAGCTGGGTATTTCTCTCTTGCCTGGCGTTCTTTGGGTCCGGTCCTCCAAGAACGGTTTGTATATAGGAAAAAAGCTTTCCTAAAAGAGCAACACGGTCGTGCAGCGCGTCTTTTTCAAGACATCACTCCGACCGTGCGTTTCTGGATGCGGTGGTTTCCTATCCCCGGATGATGGGCACGAGCACAGCGTTTCATGTCTGGGGGTCCAGCGTGTTAATGTGGTGCTCGCGGGCAGTACATGCCATCACTGATGTCATGTCTGTTGCGCAGTTGAGATCGCGGCTCGCTCTTGCAAAAGAGCCACCCACCCCAGTTGTCACCCGCACTGCGGTTGGCACTCGGGCAGATCTGAGGGTTTCAGTGGGAGTAAATCCGCCTCGGGCTGCGGACCTCTCGCTCATCCACGCGCTCCATCCAAGCTTCAGGTGAAGAGAAGCGCTCCGTCCTTGGATGGTCGCTCTCTCACCTGATGACACCGGGGGTCAATGTCCATCGCTGCATCGGAGGATGGGCTGTCATTGTCTGAGGATGCGAGCCCGCTCGCTCCCTCTCTCCGGGGTGGAGAGCGCGGCGTTGGCATCTAAAAAGCAGACATGATGGCCGTGCTTTCTCGGGCTGCTTCGGCCAGGGGTCTGGTGATGGTTTATCCCCCAGCCCCGCGGCCGGACCGAATAGATGGGTGTGATGTGGAGGATATAAGGAGGCAAGACCTTCAAAGCCTCCCGTCCCCTTCATCCCGGAAGTGCACAGTAAACTCACGCAGGTTCGACGAGGATTCGAACCCGCTCGCTCCCTCCGGAAGCAGACTTTGTGGCTGTGCTTCCCCAGGCTGCTTCGGCCGTGGCTCTGTAGATGGTTTATCCCCCAGCCCCACGGCCAGACCGATTAGAGGGGTGTAATGTGGAGGATGAAGGCGAGACCTTCTAAGCCTCCCCATCCCCTTCTTCCTGGATGGGCACAGTAGACTCACGCAGTGTGCTGCGTGCGCCTTCCCCCTCACCATGCACGCTATGGCCACCTACCAGCGTTACCAAGAGCATATTCTATCCGGATGGGGGGTATACGCTCCCGCTGCATGTCTCAGCTCGCTCGCCGTCTGCTCCTCTGGAGTCATACGTGGCTGAAGTCGCTGCTTGCTATTCACACCCCGGATGGGCTCAACCGTGCGGCCAACGAGCTCTAATGGCAGCTCCTTCCCCGGGAGAATGGCGACTCCACCCCGAGTCTCGGGGCATGTGTAAGTATGCACTTCTCCCAGTGAGCCTACTCGCGCAGATTCTGTGTAAGGTCAGGGAGGACGAGGAGCAGGTCTTGCTAGTTGCGCCCCCTGGCCCAACCGGACCTGGATATCAGAACTCTCCCTCCTCGCGACGCCCCCCCCCCCCCCCCTGGCGAGTCCCTTTGAGAGAGGACCTACTCTCTCAGGGACAGGGCACCATCTGGCACCCTCACTCAGTTCTGTGGAACCTCCACATGTGGTCCATAAGACGCGACGAGGAAGACTTAGGTAACCTACCGTAGGCGGTGGTTAATACCATCGCTCAGGCTAGTGCACCCTCTACGAGGCATGCCTACGCCCTGAAGTGGAGTCTATTCACTGAGTGGTGCGCTTCTCGCCGAGAAGACCCCCGATCTTGCCAGATCAGTGTTGTGCTTTCTTTCCTTCAAGACAGGTGGAGCGAAGGCTGTCGCGCTCCACACTGAGGGTTTACGTGGCCACCATCTCCGCTCATCATGATGCATGGATGGCGGCACCGTGGGGAGGCATAACCTCATCATCCGGTTCCTCAGAGGTGCGAGGCGGATGTTTCCACCCCGCCCCCCTCTCATGCCCTCTTGAGATCTCGCGGTAGTGCTACGAGCCTACGTGGGGATCCCTTCGAACCACTCGACTCGGTATCCTTGAGATTTCTGTCCTTGAAGACAGCTCTGCTGGTCGCGTTGGCATCGGTTAAGAGGGTTGGGTACCTGGAGGCATTTTCGGTCAGTGACTCGTGCCTAGAATTCAGGCCGGCCTACTCTCACGTTGTCCTGAGACCCCGGCCCGGCTATGTGCCCAAGGTTCCTACCACGCCGTTTAAGGATCAGCTAGTGAGCCTGCAAGCGCTGCCCGCGGAGGAGGCAGACCCAGCCCTTTCATTGTTGTGTCCTGTTCGCACTTTGCGAATATATGTGGACCACACTCAGAGCCTTAGACCAGCTCTTTGTCTGTTACAGTGGTCGGCAGATGGGAAGTGCCGTATCTAAACAGAGGTTGGCCCACTGGATAGTGGATGCCATCTCCCTCGCTTTTCAAGCCAGGGTGAGCCGTGTCCCCCGGGGGTGAGAGTGCACTCCACTAAGGAGCATCGCATCCTCCTGGGCGTTAGCACGCGGCGCCTCTCTGACAGACATTTGTAGAGCTACGGGTTGGGTGACACCCAATACATTTGCAAGGTTACAATCTGCGAGTGGAGCCGGTTTCCTCAAGGGTATTAGGTAACCCTTGGTGATTGAGGAAACGATTCGGTTGAGGTGTCGAAATACACTTGCTGCGCTACTCTCCCTAACCCGGAGATACGTGCGCTTTTTCAGCTTTGTCAGTTTAGTTCCCCATTTTTTGGCGAACCCTGCACAGTTCCTCCGAGGCCCCCAGCACCTGACTCAGCGGAGGAGTCAGGTGTTGGCCCGTTACGTTGTTGGCATGCCCGCTGGTCAGCCCACGTTCTGGGTAATGGTGCCTGCTATGCGTGATCCCCGCTGGCGATCCCATACGTTCACTCAGCCACGGTATAGTCCCCCCTTCTAGGGCAGGCTCATGTCTTCCCTCCCCGCTAACCATCCTTATGCAAGGACTCCCCATCTCTGGGCTAGTCCATAGGTTGTCACCACGTCTCCCCTCTGGGTAACAGGTGAGCTCCGCAGCGTCCTCCCTATCGGGACTGAACGCTTTTCCAACGTACTGTCGTATCAAAACCTATTTTACTGGGTTATTGCGACTCCTCGAAAAATATAACTGTTCCTGAACAGGTAAGTGAGGGCCAGGGGACACGTTGGAAGACTGTGTCTCGGGGCGTTGTAGGTGCGCTCGCTCTACTGCGTGGCACACCCTTCGCCAGGGACGCAGTAAGGTCTTTCGTTGTGGCGTTTTCCATAGATTTCCCCGTAGTGGAAGTTTCCACATAGCATTGGAGTTCCCCATCCGAAAGGGAACGCTACGGTTACTAAAGTAACCCTTCGTTCCCCGTGGGGGGGAACGGAAATGCTTTGTTCCTTCGCCACAACGATTGTCCCTTAGCTGTTGATCGTGAAAGTCTCTTCAGCTAGAAAAGGATGTCGAGCATGGCACTGGCTGCGTCTTTATAGCATGACTGATTGTCATTGATGCCAGCTGTGCACGCTGATGCTGCCAACTCATTGGCATTTCATTGGCCCATTTTTATACTCTTTCAGATGATTGGTTTCTGATGAAATCCCCCCTCCCCCCATAGTGGAAGTTTCCACATAGCATTTCCGTTCCCCCCTCGGGGAACGAAGGGTTACGCTACTTACCGTAGCGTTTCTCTAATTCTTACAAACATTGAAATAAATATAATATTTGTTGTTCTAAACATTTTAATTTTTAATTAATTTTTTTTAAATTTAAATTTTAAAACACGCTCATCATAAAAGTGCTATATTCAAATCATTGTGTGACTTGCATTTGTAATGTATTCTAACAAATGAATAGATCCAGAGTAAAAAATGTGTTACATTATTGACCCATCCATTAGTAGTGCAAATTATTAATGGGGTGCAATACTAGAAACATGACCTTAGTCACCTTCATTAAAACCAAACCCATGAGACATTCATTTGGGAAAGATGGGTTAACGGCATCGCTTGCCATGTTAAAAAAACTAGTAAGTAAGTAAGTAGGTAAGTAAGTAACTAAGTAAGTAAGTAAGTAAGTAAGTAAGTAAGTAAGTAAGTAAAAATGTAAAAAGCAATTTGACTCAATAATAAAATCTTTTTCAGCAGCCAAAAGGTTGTAATTTAAATGAGTGCAGCTTTACGTTCCATGTGAATTATGTATAAACAGAGACAACATACCTCCAGCTTCAAAATCACATGTTCCACTCCAGGCTCATACATTATAAGTGCTGCATGTCAAAATATATTCACAGAAGCCTCACAGCGGTATTTACAATATTTCAAAACATTGCACGTCTCAAATGTGCCTCTGAGGTTTGTGTGGGTGACAACTAGTTGCCTATAATCCAGTGTGTTTATTCTGAGCTCATTTAACCAGTGCAAAGTACGGTACTTCTGAAAGTACCCCATTCTGATTCTGTCAAAATTAGAGAATTAACTACACATGTGCAAACATTTGCCACAGCAAGTTCCTTTAATTAACACCATTACTTTTTGTATGGAACCATACACAATACTGCCATCTATCATTTGGCCTCACAAGCACACATACATATATCCACACATCACACACCATAATGAGGGATGATCAGATAAAAGCATCTGTTGGGTCCCTGGCAACAGTGTGCTGGGACTTGCTCACTGATTGGAGCAGAGTCAAACCAATCCCTATGGCACTGATAGAAATTACCTTCCTGTGCTGATCAGATTTGGTCTCTTTTATATTGCTTCAGTTTAGCATCTAGAAAAGGGGACTCAATTTCCATCAGCATAAAGTATTAATTATCTACCCAGTGCGGTCTCAGAGCATATTTAGCGGGATATCAGAATGGCAGCTCAACTTCCCTTTGAATTTTGCAGGTTAAGAAAACCCATATTACTTTGCCTTGAAGCTCTCAGAAGCCGCAACGAGTGTTTTTTTTTTCAGCAAACAACTTCATGTCCTTCACAGAACTGTCATATTCATGTAGCCCAACATGCATACAGTTATAACCAACTATTTACCATGCATTTCTTCATAAACTAATGAAAAAAGCACTCATATATAATAGACTTGGGCGGTATCCAAATTTTGTGGTGGGAGATGATGTGTACACAAACAGAAGAGCATGTGTCCTTTCAGCAGAGGTTGTGTTTTTTTTCGAGACCAAGTCACTTGGTCAGCGACTTGCCATCTTACCTCACCTGTCTCTCTCTCCTCCACACTGTCCCGTGATGACAATCACGCATACGCATTTTTAGGCATTAAATCTAATATTTAATACTTAATATCCTATGTGAATTATTTTTTATGACGGTACAACGGTATTGAAACTGATACCGTTGCTATTTTTAGTTCCTGCGGTATACCATATTACCGCCCAAGCCTAATATAAACTGTACACACATATACATATATATATATATATATATATATATATATATATATATATATATATATATATATATATATATATATATATATATATATATACACATATATATATATATATATATATATATATATATATATATATATATATATATATATATATATGAAGAGTTTAGATGCAAAAACATCTAAATGCCTTTTGATATTTTCTTCTAAAATTTGCATTTTTCTCTGATTCCTGTGTGTGGCTCAATAATTTTACTGTTATAGTGATAAATAAATGATATTCATTGACTTTAAAGTGAAATAACAGAATATAAACATAAGTGAAAATGCTCATTTAAGAAGAAAATTTCAGAAGGCATTTTGAGGTTTTTGCATCTGAACTCTTCATATATACAGTTGAAGTCAGAATTATTTATTTTTCCCCAATTTCTGTTTAACAAAGAAAATATTTTCTAAATACATTTCTAAACAATAGTTTTAATAATTCATCTCTGATAAATGATTTATTTTATCTTTGCCATGATGACAGAACATAATATTTTACTAGATATTTTTCAAGACACTTCTAAAGGCTTAACTAGGCAGGTTAGGGTATTTAGGCAAGTTATTGTATAACGATGGTTTGTTTTGAAGACTATCGAAAAAAGTACAGCTTAAAGGGGCTAATAATTTTGACCTTAAAATGCATTTAAAAAAAATATTCTAGCCGAAATAAAACAAATAAGGCTTTCTCCAGAAGAAAAAATATTATCAGACATACTGTGAAAATTTCCTTGCTCTGTTAAACATTTTTAAAGTATTAAAAAAAAAGAATTCAAAGGGGGTTTAATAATTCTGATTTTAACTTTATATTAAAGTATTATTATTATTATTAGATTATATTATTATATATTATTAAATAATGTTCACACATTTATTAATTAATTGTGATTTTTGTGTGATGTAAGATGTGGTGAGGTAAATATTGTTCTGGAAAACACTAGTAAATCTATGATTTATTAGGACTTTGATTGAATTTTTATCAAGCTATCATGATTATATTTCTAGTCCACTGGTCACAACTGACAGCTGAACTCAGAAACAAGAAAATAAAATAAGTAAATACATAAATTTGAAAGTAATGGAGTGGTGCCTGTCCAAATCAGTCAGCAGAATGCCAGGGTTTCCCTTACTGTGCACATCAATGCTGTTTATGTTCAGGTTCAGCTGGGTTAGAAAACAAATGCAGTGGGTTCAGGTATGACTCAGGTCTAATATTATCAGGTCAGTCCATTCTATTGGAACAGCAGAGAGGTTTAGGTGCAAGCAATATTTCTCTGAAATCTACTCTCAGTGTGCTGTCATTATGACAAACAAAGTGTAGATGGAAATTTGCTTCTTTGACTGTACAGAATTTTCATGATAATGCATCATGTTGAAATGATCCACAGTTTTGGTCATTATACAGGGAACACTCTTTGATTTTATTAAGACTTTTTTCAACTGGCATTAAAACATGTTGTACAGTTAATGTAATTTCATTGCAGGGCAATTAATGAAAATGCATTAGAAAAATTAAATCTGAGGCTTTGGGTCATTTGCCTTGAACCAGGGGCGTCCAAACTCAGTCCTGGAGGGCTGGTGTCCTGCAGATTTTAGCTCCAACTTGCCTCAACACACCTGTATGGATGTTTCTAGAAGCCTAGTAAGAGCTTGATTAGCTAGCCCAGGTGTGTCTGATTGGGGTTGGAACTAAACTTTGCAGGACATGGGCCCTCCAGGACAGAGGCTGTTTCTCAATTCCAAGAATGTAGAGAACGGACTAGTGTTCTTGTGAAGACGGGTCTTGCCAGGTTACCTTGGAAGAACGAATTCGGGAGACCCCGAGAACAGAGAACACGTCCTGTGAGAAATAAGATGATGCCTTCTTCCTGACAGTCATGTGACCTTTACGCGTCTTAAACAGAAAATTATTTAAACATTACAGCATTCATACAATGACTTATTGTTTTTCGCCTTTTGAAAATATATACTCTGCATAAAAACTTTACAAATACATGTTGCAACATACAAAATAAAACAGATTTTAATATGAATTTCAGGAAATAAACACCCTTAATGTGTTTATGCCTTTATTAAGATTTTCATGGTAATGTTTATATTCACCGTTTCACTTAGGGAAACTCCTGAGATAAATAAGCTATATCTCTGAACTTTAATGATAAATCTATATAAAATGTTGCGCTTCCCACCTCCAGTTGCAATGGCTTCTGGGACTTCTAGAGCGAGTTCAGTGCTCAAGTCTGCATCTATGCATTCTCAATATCAAGAAGACATCTGGGAAGTTTCACGCATCCTCTGTTCTTGCAGTCTTGAGTATTGGAACTGAACTTTGGCAGTTGATGATAACGTTACATGAGGACACAAGGGTGCAAGATCGCTGAAGAATGCATATTGAGAAACAGCAGAGTTTGGGCACCCCTGCCTTACACAGTGCAACACATTGTCTTCACAAAGAGTTAATTACGTTGCTGATTGTAGCCTGTGAAATGTTGGTCCACTCCTCTTCAATGGCTGTGTGAAGTTGTTGGAAATTGGCAGAAACTGGACCCTTCGTATACATATCACTGATCAAAAATATCCCAAACATTATCAATGACATGTCTGGTGAGTGTTTTGGCTATGCAAGATCTGGGATGCTTTTAGGAATTGTGTAAAGATACCAAAATCCATCCATCCATCCAACCATTCATCCATCCATCCATCCATTTAGGTATCTATTTCTTTTCTCCTTTTATTATTTAGTTATGCTACATTTTTTAAAGAAAAATGAAATCCAGAGTTTATCTGCATGATAGATATTTACATGACAGGGCAGGATTACGGAATCACACTTATGACAGAAAAATGCAGAGCTACAGTTATTTTCTTGCTTGTGATGAATAAACTACACATGTAAAGCATGCAGTGCTAACCTTGGATTGGGTTTCCCTTTTTTTCACTTGTATTGCATGGCTTTTTCACTAGAATGTTACCTCTGTTGACTTAAACAATAAACACTTTCTTAATAAGACAATGCCTGAAATGTTGGGACCAGAGGTTAAATACAGCCTGTCATTCATCTTTTATGGCCTTCCAACTGATTTCAATGAAATTGCAGTGCTGTTCGATCCAACAGTGCATCAAGGTCATCAATTAGCGGACTGTGGTCCATATCCAGACTGGTGTGCCCTTGTTTAATACTTTTTCTGGCCATAGTTCAGATTTACTAGTGTCCTCAAATAAGTTTTGACCAGCATATTTGATTGCATCTTTATCTAATAAAATTTATGCAAATTATTCAGCCCTGGACAATAAATATCAAAGACATAAAGATAACAAACTGCTGTGGATAACATGACAAGTGTCATATTCAATAAAAGAGATATCCATGAAGATGGCTATACCTTCAAACAACAGTGAACAGAAGAGTTTGCTTCAGGTAAAAAAAAAAAAAAGGCGTCTCATTTGTTCTAATTAATATTAAAATTGTTTTACTGTAACATAGTGAATCTCTTATGGTTTGATATAAAAGTCTGTGTCAAATCAAAATTTACAATGTTTATTTTGCCAGCACACATTTGTAATGCCACGCCAGCATAGGGAGTCCTCGCCCAACTACTGACTCAGCTCTGCTCCCTCTGCAGTCACTTACTGTTTGTGCTGTATTTCAGTGAGAGCTTAGGCCATGCTTCTTTGCGAAAAATTGCCAGTTTACCTGCCTTACTAAGCATTGTTCCAAGTGACTTTCATGACTGCTTTATCCTGTGTATGAACCTGCCTGCTTTGATCACGTATGTTCTCTGTCTTTGCCCTCTTGCTCTGTGTTGGACTGATTGTTGTGACATTGAACTTCTGCCTGCACTCTTACTATGTCTTCTGGATTTGCCCCTGTGTTTGTTGATTGAATTGGACTACTTATATGTTGCAGATTCTCCACCTGTTTACTTGTTGATGTCTTTGCCTAACCTCTTTAATAAACTTGTGCATATGGATTCTAACAAAGCCTCAGCCTCCTCGTTACAGAATACTTCACCTACCATAAATCCAGCGGAAGTCTCAAGCCTGCAAGCTATTGTTGCGAACCAGGGTGAAGTGTTAAAGGGCTAACAAGAGCAATTACTACAGCTACAGTCAATAAACGAGCATCTGACGCACTACATCCAATCATTGCCTCCGACCACGGTGAAAACGGTAAGCTTTGCTATTCCTGAAAAATTTAATGGCACTGCTGAACAATGTAAATGTTTTCTCTGTCAAGTAAAAATTTATATGGAGCACCAGGGAGAGAAATTTGATTCTGAAGAGAAGAAATGTGCATTCATGATGACTGTTAACTGGGAGAGCTATTGACTGGGCCGCAGCAGTTTGGGACTCTGATTCTGAGCTAAAAACTTCATTGGACTACTTTATGCAACAGATCCATGATGTTTTTGAGTACTTAGATGGAGGAAAAGGAGTATCTACTCAATTAATGAACCTTAAGCAAGGAAATTAATCGGCTGCAGATTATGCGATTGAATTCAGAACCATTGCTGCTCAAAGTGGATGGAATAATGTGGCTTTGAAAGCTATGTTTCATCGCAGCCTGAAGGTGGATCTTCAAACTGAGTTGGCTTGTAAAGGTGATGAGTTATCTTTTCCTGAATTCATCAAGTTAATCATTAAAATAGATAACCTCATGAGACAAGCACCTCGACGTAGAGTAGACCCAACTTTTCAGAATGTAATGCAATCAATGCAGTCAACTGAATTAATCATCAAGAAGAGCCAATGCAGATTAACTCTTCCCGTCTGTCTGAGGAAGAGAGGGAACGATGTCGCCACTTCAAGTTTTGTTTTTACTGTGGTGAGACGGGGCAGGATGTCCCCATAAAGCATGTAATCCACCAAGGGTAAATATGGATCACTTCTTTATCCTTAGCAATAAGTCGTTCACGCTACCAGTATCCTTTCAAACTGTTGATGTCTGTTTTATTCTAACCACGAAGATCGACTCATCAGCTGGAGCTGCACTTAATATCATCAGCAAATACATCATTGATTAGTACGATTTTCCCATTCAAGCTTGCGTTCCACCCATTAAGATCAAGTCCACTGATGATGCGTTGATTGAAAGTGGAATTACCCACTAAACACAAACTCTCACTCTCAAAGTAGGAGCTCTGCACCAAGAATCCATTACCTTCTATGTTGTTGATTACCCCCAAGTATGAATTAGTCTTGGGTTACCCATGGCTACATATCCACGGTCCAGAATTGTCATGGCATTCAGGAGAATTAACTCGCTGGTCTACATTCTGCCTAGAGAGATGCATCCACATTAAACCACAGCCATGTCTGACGACCAGCATAGAGAGACCTGACACCCACAAACCCCCACAACTACCCACAGTAGTTATTCCAGCGTGTTATCAAGATTTATTTGAAGTATTCAGAATAACCAAGGCTACTCAGCTCCCTCCACATCGCCCCAGGGACTGTGCAACAGATTTACTACTACCCAATGCCATGCAGCCTAAGTCCTGGGTTTATCCTCTCTCTCCTAAGGAAAACCAGGTCATGGACGAATATATAGATGAAGCTCTGGACTCTGGTCTCATCCGTCCCTCTACGTCACCAGCTGCAGCTGGATTCTTCTTTGTTGAGAAGATGAAGGCCTTAGACAATGTATTGATTACAGAGGCTTGAATAATGTCACAGTCAAATTTCGCTATCCTCTCCCATTAGTTCCCTCTGCCCTTGAACAGCTACGCAAAGCCACAATATACACCAAACCTGACCTAAGAAATGCCTACAATCTGATTAGAATCCGTGCAGGGGACGAATGGAAAATGGCATTTATCCCCACCAGGGGGGCACTATGAATATCAAGCCATGGTCTATGGACTGGCAAATGCTCTGGCTGCCTTTCAGTCATTTATTAATAAGATCTTCAAAGATCTAATCAACAAGTACGTTGTCACCTACATTGATGACATCTTGATTTATTCCAAGCACAAGACAGATCATGTAAATCATGTCTGAGAGATGCTTTCAAGATTACTGAATAATCAACTGAATGTCAAAGTGGAAAAATGTGAGTTTCATGTCAAGCAAACTTCATTCTTGGGCTATTACATCAGTCATAATGGAGTAAGAATGGATAAAGAAAATTAAAGTAGTCACGGAATGACCAGTACCCACCACAATTAAGGAACTTCAGCAATACCTGGGGTTTGCAAATTTCTACCAGAGGTTCATAAGAAATTACAGTACGATAGCTTCCCCCCTGACGTCATTACAAAAGGGAAAACCTACGAAACTGAAGTGGTCTGAGGAGGCTAACCAAGCATTCAATGAGTTGAAGAAAAGATTCACCACAGCTCCAATTTTGAAACATCCTGACCATTGGAGATGGATGCCTCCGATCTGGGCATCAGAGCAGTACTGTCACAGTGGCACGGAACACCAGGTAAACTGCACCCATGTGCGATCTTTTCCAGGAAGTTAACATCAGCAGAGCGCAATTATGACGTAGGAAATAAGGAACTACTTTTTATGAAGGAGGCTATTGAAGAATGGAGGCATTGGCTAAAGGGAGCCATACTCCCTTTCCCAATCATCAAGGATCACAAAAATCTGGAATACATTAAGAGTGCTAAACGTCAAAACCCCAGACAAGCCCATATAAATTGGGCCCTATTCTTCACCAGGTACCAGTTTACAGTCACGTACAGACTAGGAAGTAAGAACTGCAAGGCAGATGCTCTTTCCAGACGTCACAACTCCCCCACTAACAACAATAACTTCCAAGAAACCATACTCCCTCCTACAGTAGTTATTGCTCCAGTATCATGGGACATTATGGAGGAAATCCAATGTGAGCACCAAAACGAAGCTTCACCGCTGCAGTGTCTACACAACATAACCTACGTACCCACCGTCAAAGAGTTATGCAATAAGTCCATACATCTATTTGTGCAGGTCATCCAGGTATATCACGCTCTGTCCACCTAGTCACCACCATAACAAATTATGTCAAGTCATGCCAAGTCTGCGCCCAGTCGAAAACACCCAAAGAACTTTCTTCTAGACTCCTAAAGCTATTACCCATCCCACAACGACCATGGTCTCATCTGTCAATCGATTTCATAACTGGCTTTCCTCCATTGAACAACTTCACCACCATTCTGGTCATAATAGACCGTTTCTCCAAGTCATGTCGTCTGGTCCCATTACCAAGTCTACCCACAGCCATGGAAACCGCTCAAGCCCTCTTTTAGCTAGCATGTATTCAGAACCTATGGACTACCAAAGGACGTTGTGAGTGATCGGGGCACACAGTTTACCTCACAAGTCTGGAGGGCCTTCTGTCAGCAGCTGGACATCAATGTGAGCCTCACGTCCGGATATCCTCCCCAAGCCAATGGCCAAGTAGAACGTCTTAACCAGGAAATAGGTAGATACCTCAGGACTTACTGCAGCAGAGAACAACATCGCTGGTCTGAGATCCTCCCTTGGGCTGAATATGCACAAAAAGCATTGACACACTCATCAACAGGGCTTGCCCCCTTCCAGTGCATCTTGGGATTTCAGCCTCCTTTGTTCCCGTGGTCTGGTTAGCCTTCTGCAGTTACAGCGGTCGATGAATGTATTGGCGTAGTGAGAGGGTGTGGGACTGTGCCCATGTCAGGCTCCAGCAGGCCGTAAGAACACAGGAGTTCCAGGCCAATCGCTAACGTCGTCCATATCCTCCTTACTAACCAGGACAGCGGGTCTGGCTCTCTACAAGGGACATCAAGCTACAGCTACCCAGCAGGAAGCTCAGTCCAAGGTACGTGGCTCCTTTCAAGATCATTAAACAAATCAATGAAGTGACATACACGTTGGAGCTTCCTGATAACTACTATATTTCTCCTTCCTTCCATGTATCCCTGCTCAAAACGGTCCACCCGGAGGCTGACCCTGGCCAGGAGGCCCCAGAACCACCCCCGCCATTGGACATTGATGGAAACCTGGCATATAGGGCAAACGTATTACTGGACTCGAGACGAAGAGGGGGTCACCTCCAATATCTAGTGGACTGGGAAGGATTCGGACCTGAGGAGAGATCATGGGTTTCTGTCAAGGACATTCTCAACCCTTCCCTCAGAGGAGTTTCATCGAGCCAGGCCCGACCGAACAGCTCCCAGACCGCGGGGGCACCCACGTCAAGCTCCAGGAGTCTCTCCTAGAGGAGGGGGGAGGGGTTCTGAGTCACTCGACTACTGACTCAGCTCCACTCTCTCTGCAGTCACTTCTTGTTTGTGCTGTATTTGAGCGAGAGCTCAGGCCAAAATTCTATGCACTCTATCTATTCATTTGTTCACAATCAGATCACACCAGAAAAAAAGTCTAAAATAACATCATAATACAATAATAAACTGATTCTCGCAAAATGTAAAAGCACAAACTACTCCCTCATTTTAGTAGCACTCTTCGGGCTTTTCTTTCAAAATCATTCAGTGTACCTGGTGTTATTTATGGCTTTGCGCATTCTTAATTAGTCCTAACCCCAGTCCTAGCCACTCATTTTTCTGTCGCACCTAACTTTTCCATCCTCTCTCCTTTGTCAGTTGTTTAATTCTGTTAGCTAGTCACTAATCCATCACCACACAATGTTTTCTTTCTTCCTTTTTTTTCATAGGATTGACTCTGCCGAGTTCTATGGCAGCCGCAGGGTGCAAAAAATCCAAAATTCCAAAACAAAAATAAGCCGGAAACAACAAATTACTGCTGACATGCATAAGAAAAAAATAAATTTATTGTGGCCACATTCATTCATTCATTTTCTTTTCAGCTTACGTTTTACGCAGTGGAAGCCCTTCCAGGTGCAACTCAACACCAGGAAACACCCATACACCCTTACATTCACACATACACTATGACCATTTTAGCTTATTCAGTTCACCTATAGCACGTCTTTGGACATGTCTATGCTGGTGGGGGAAACTGGAGCAACCAGAGGAAACCCACGTGAACACGAGAACGAGAACATGCAAACTCTACACTGCCAAATGTCAACTGACCCAGTCGGGGCTCAAACCAACAACCTTCTTGCTATAAGACGATCGTGCTACCCACTACACCACTGATCAGAACATATGAATCAACATGGAAGAACAAAAGCCTTAACTTTTTCTGAAAATCACATGCTAATTCACTTTAATAGAACCAAAGCTAAATTTAATTTACTCTAATATTTTTCCTGCTCATTACTGTGAAATTGTTTTGACACAAACAGTGTTGTAAAAAGTACAGTACAAATAGGCTTGCCCTAAGAATAAAGGTGAGGGTCTTAAAGTCATGTTCATGTCTTGTGGTGTTTGGTTTTGTTTTTCATTACCATGTTTGTTTAAATACAAAGTACAAATGAAATCAAAACTAACAATATCATTTTGTTAGCTCACATTGCTAGTTTTGTGGTGAACAAATCTTTATCTTTATCAGATTTATGCAAATTATTCAGCCTTGGACAATGATTATCAAAGACAAATACGTAACAAGCTCCTGTGGATAACATGACAAGTGTCATATTCAATGAAAGAGAAATCCATGAAGACGATTGAGCCTTCGTAAATAATAGCTCATCTAAAACCCATTACCTGACTTTCTAATTAAAATGCCTACTTTACTACATTCATTCAGCTCGCAGTAGAAAAAACAAGCCAAGCCCACTGTTTTCTTATTTAATATTCCGTTTCTCTAGGAACTGCATCACAATTCGAAAAAAAAAAAAGTTGCAACTTCTGGTTCAGGGTGGGTAGTGCTGTTACCTCACATCAAGAAGGTTGCTGGTTCAAGCCTCGGCTGGGTCAATTGGCATTTCTGTGTTGAGTTTGCATGTTTTCCCCGTGCTGGCATGGGTTTCCTCTGGGTGCTCCAGTTTCCCCCACAAGTCCAAAGATATGCGGTACAGGTGAATTGGGTAAGCTAAATTGTCTGAAATGTTTGTGTGTGAATGAGAGTGTTTGGGTGTTTCCCATTACTGGGTTGCAGCTGGAAGGGCATCTGTTGCGTAAAACATATGCTGGATAAGTTGGCAGTTCATTCTGCTGTGGCGACCCATGATTATTAAAGGTACTAAGCTGAAAAGAATATTAATTAATGAACTTCTATTTCATGTTGACTAAATGTTAAGATTAAATAATTCCTTTGCAAAATATCTGTTCCTTTACAAGTTTTCTGGCCCCAACAAGAAAGTTGTTGAAGAGCCAAGACTTAAGGTCATATCAGCATGTCTGCAGACCTTTTTATAAAAACTAGACTGTGTTCCATTGTAGACTTGGGCCAGACTATTCAAGGCTGGTGTATTGGTTAAGAAAACATGATCAAAACATTTGTTTCTTTGAATTCTCCCATTTAGAGTTGACCTTTACTATGCTTTAGTAAAAGTGCATTTTAAAGTCTAAATTAGGTTACACAATATTGGCCATTTAATCACAGAAATGTTAACGCATAACATTTCATTTCCTTTCCTTTCAGAGCAAAGTTCAGTGCAAATAGCTCAACGTGTTAATAAATATGACAAAAATTATACAATTTGCATTAATTAATTTAGTAATAACCAATAGTTGTTACACTTTAAAAAATAAGTCTGGGAATGCCAGCTTTCACTGTATATTATAATATTTGATATTTATTCACTTCTAAAACTACATTTAAAGGTCCCATGAAATTAGATGTTAGTATCAGTGTTGTTAGTTTTTAAGACATCTATAAGCTAATGTGCCCCAAAATTTGCGATATAAAACCAACATAAACATGTTAAGCTTTTAGTTTGTCACTTCTGCCAAAATGAATCAACGTTTTTATTCACATCACTTCATACTTCAGTTTCTCACCACATCATAACCAATCAAATGCTCTTTAGTATCTGATATGCCCCGCCCCTTTCATGTTTTACCCATGTTTGCATGGGTTTTCTCCAGGTGCTCCGGTTTCCCCTATAAGTCCATTGGCGTGTGGTATAGGTGAATTGGGTGAGCTAAATTGTCTGTAGTGTATATGTGTAAATGAGTATGTATGGATGTTTCCCAGTGATGGGTTGCAGCTGGAAGGGCATCCGCTGCGTAAAACATATATGCTGGATAAGTTGACAGTTCATTCTGCTTTGGCGAGCCCTGATTAATAAAGTGATTAAGCAAAAAAGAAAATGAATTAATGAATGAATTACTTCAGATGTCCCAAAGATCTGACAATTTTTCACTCTATACTGAAAATTGACTGTGGCTTTTTTTTCTTATATAGACCCCAACCTGCCATTTTTTTGCAGAGTATTTAGTATTTAGTCATCCATTATCCTGCATTTTATTGTCTGAATGTATAGCGTTATTCTATCACAACTGTCTTTATCATAACATAATTTTATACACCAGTCCAGATCCACTGTTTAGGGTTGACATTTCTAATTTTTTTCTTTGTGATCTACTTGATTTATTCAAGTCCTCTGACACAAGTGATGGAAACACAGATTGTTCATGTGTGTCGACTCCTGTACAGGCACATAATGGCTCATAACACACACATGAATGGCCACACATCTCACATTCACTCACACATCACTTTTCTGCTCATAACACCTACTGCAATTCAATGGGGCAACTGATCAGGTGTAATTTGACAAAATAAAAAATTCTCTCTCTTCCCCAGAACTCAGAACTAGTTACAAACCACCTCCAACTAATGCACTATTGTTCTCATTTATAGCAATCCATTTTTTTTCATTTTAGAAAAAAAGATATGTACTTCTCATCAAGGTCGAGGCAGTTAAGTAGTGCATTTTGAGTATGAGCTTCAAGATCATTCACATAAATACATCATAAAAATATCTTTAAGAAAAGAGGAGGAGGAGGAGGGTTGTGAAAAGGCTACATTTTATCGTAACAAAAAATGCTAGATAAATAAATTTGAAGTATTAATAATTAAGCTGATTTATTTTTTAAATGACACTCATATGTGGGGTTTTGTCAATGATTTCTATAAGAAATCTCCATTGCCGTATTTCCATATCAACTGATCCGCAAAAAAGTTTCGCAGAAATATATTGAAAATTAAATTAAATTAAATTAAATTAAATTACATTTCTATTTTTATATGAGAATAGGTTATTGTTAATGGTTTTGTTTTATTTACAGTAGTAAAAAAATATGGAATTTTCTCAATAATATTGGTAAAAGAAATGTCTTATTTCAATCCAATGCAAGCAAACAAATGAATATATGTATCAGGCATCACGGTGGCGCAGTGGGTAGCATGATTGCCTCACAGCAAGAAGGTCGCTGATTCGAGCCCCAGCTGGGGCATACACTAATTGGCCGTAGTGTATGTGTGTGAATGCAGGAGTGTATGGGTGTTTCCTAGTGTTGGGTTGCAGTTGGAAGGGCATCTGCTGCATGAAACATATGCTGGATAAGTTGCCGGTTCATTCCGCTGCGGCGACCCCTGATTAATAAAGGGACTAAGCTGAAAAAAATTAAAATAATAAAAATGTATTTATTATCACACACACACACACACACACATATACAGCTGAAGTCACAATTATTAGCCCCCATTTTTTCCCCCAATTTCTGTTTAACGGAGAAGATTTTTTTCAACACATTTCTAAACATAATAGTTTTAATAACTCATTTCTAATAACTGATTTCTTTTATCTTTGCCATGATGACAGTAAATAATATTTTACTAGATTTTTTCAAGACACTTCTATACAGCTTAAAGTGACATTTAAAGGCCTAACTAGGTTAATTAGGTTAACTAGGCAGGTTAGGGTAATTAGGCAAGTTATTGTATAACGAAGGTTTGTTTTGTAGACTATCTAAAAAATATATAGCTTAAAGGGGCTAACAATTTTGACGTTAAAATGGCTTTTAAAAAATTAAAAACTGCTTTTATTCTAGCCAAAATAAAACAAATAAGACTGTCTCCAGAAGAAAATTTTTTTATCAGACATATGAAAAATTCCTTGCTCTGTTAAACATCATCTGGGAAATATTTAAAAAAAAAATCAAAGGGGGCTAATAATTCTGAATTTACCTGTAAATTATTATACAGTACATAATTCAAGATTTATATATAGATGCAAGATAAATGCCAGAAACATTTAGACTGCATGAAAAGAAGAAGAGTGTTTCCAGATCTTCTTTTTGTCAAGGTTCCACCTCTCGCCTCCTCTCTGTCAGCCTTCGCTATCTCTGACACATTGGCAATGTGTGAACATTTAAACCCCAACTTCTGTAATGTGTTTCTATCTGTCCTGACAGCCTTGGCACTCTGCTATTGGTGTGGCTGTCATTCATATCCTTATGTGTTTTGAAGAAGTTTATTCTTCCATTAAATTAATGATACAGGCCCGAAATGATTTCAGGGTGATATCCGAGAGCAGGTGTCAACTTTCACTTAATAGAGTCGAGTTTCTATCTGTACTGAAGCACATCCAGGCACACATATGTCAGAATGTGAGGGTTCAGATATCTGTTATACATATATCTATTAGATTATATCCAAAATCATATGTATAAAGAGCATTATGGTTGCTGCATTATGGTTGCTGCTGATGCTGCCGCTGAACTCATGTGTGGGTGTATGTTGTGTCATTCAATGAAAGGATTTACACTAGTTACTATAACCATCTGATGAAAAGTACTTAATACAAAATGTTCTGTTAAGCAGTTAATACTAATAAGTATCATCACTGTCAGGCAGAATTCTTAGTTATCTGTATTTTAACTTTTTAAATTAGTGTTGTTATTGGTCACCTTTTATGTGTGTCGGTGGGTTTTGCAAATATTTAACCAATGAAAATGATTAAAAATAATTTATAACAAAACAATGCAACTTCACGGGATCATAGGCCATATAGATAAAAATAATAATACCATTTTTCTACTGTGTCCTTCTAACTATAGTACATCTGTCATGGTGCTGCAACATATAAAATGTAGAGCTGGTGGCATGACGGTATATATTGTTGCTGCAGAATAGATTTAATTTTATTCTCTGTATACCGCATCATGTAAATAAGTGAGTCAACTCAACTCAAATAACTCAAGTGCAATTTTCATGAGCCTGAGCTAGACAGCACTCATAGTAAGATCATGTCAGCAATCGTAGATCAACCTTTACCTGTGATTTAGATGACCTGTGTGATGAAATGTTTTGGATTACTGACTTGAAACTGCAAATGTGAGTACAGAATTACTCTGTGTACAATATCCCTCAACAGTGTTGTGGAAAGCTACTTTGGAAAGTAATGCATTACAATATTGAGTTACTCCCCAAAAGTAACTAGTTGTGCTACTTAGTTCCTTTTTTATGGTAAGTAATGCGTTATGTTACTTTTGAGTTACTTTTGCATTACTTTTCCTTACCTTTGCTGAGGCTTTCATAACTTTTTCCCCCTTTTTTTAACAGAGAAACTCTGTAATTAATACACATTAAATTTTTTTTTTATTTAAGGTAATGTTATCTTCTGAGAACTTCCTGACGTCAGAGCTATACATGCCACATATACAGATTGATGAAAGTTTAAAGAAATGTACTTTTGTACTTTTGGTCTTACAAGATATGTAAAATCACTGTCCATTGACACAATCCTCTTTTCCTTTTCTTCGATGCTTTCAAAATAATGATTCAATTTAAAGTTAATTTTAATTCAGCAATTAATTTTTGTAAAAGCTAATTAATTAAAATAATTATTAATACATTAAAAAAAACTCAAATATTATGAACACAATTCTTTAAAGTAATGTTATTTTAATAATATGTAACTTGCATTACTTAAAATAGGATAAATAAGATAACCACTCAGCTTAAAACCTCAGCTGATTGACAACCCCCAAAGATCCAACACAATCTCATGGCAATTCTTAACTTTTTAATATAGCGACTAATTTGTATGAATTCTTACCATCTAATTCGTTCAATTTAGTATGTTTTGCTCATCACCCAATGTCGGTTGGGTTTGTGGGCGTGGTTGTGTGCCACTCCTCCTCTGTAAAATCATACATTTTTATACAATTGAACTTGTATGAATTCAAACGAATTAGCCACTAAACTGACAAAACGTAAAATAGTTATGTTTTCTTCTGAGATCAGGCTGAAAGATCTTATTTCCCATACAGCAACATGTAAACTTTAGACTACAAAAATTTGGGTAAAATACACAAAAAACATGATTTTATTTTATAAAATATTTAGTCTTGTTTGATATATTGGTCATATTATGAAAAAAAAGATATGACTTATTGACTATAGTGACATTCTTTCATACAGAGGTCATTGTTCTTTCCAATGTTGCTTCCAAGCAGCCTCCCACTAGGTCCTAGTGCCTGGTCCATTAAAAAAAGCTGCTGTGTTATAATAACTACACTATAAAAAAAAAAGTTATTTTTATCTTGGAGCAAAGGATCAGTTGGGGTCATAAAATCACTAGTCTGATTGTAATTTGTTGTGGGAAGCATTTACATGGAATACAATTCACAAACCTGACCTAGCATAATAAATTAACACCTTAAAATCCCACAAACAGAAAAGATATTAGCATCAGCACAGCCGAAAGAGTTTGAAAATATCAGCAAAAATCCAGTATTGTGCAACCCTACTATATTTGACAAGGTCTTTTAGCCTACTGATTATAACTTTTAGAACTCTTTTTGGTAGAACTGTGACTCAAACACATAAATTAATAAAAATCCAAACTTAAACTCAAATGCTTCAAAATAAACTATTTACCAAAATTTCACAACCTGCAAATGACAATTTATTAACTTCACAAGCTGAATTGTTTAAGTAAAAAGACACTAAATAAGCATTGCTTATAGTAAGTAGACATGGCAACATGGTGCATTCTATGAATCAACATAACAGGCATAACAAATGACTCCTTTTGTTCTATTTGCGTTCTACTCATGGCCACTTTCTTAAATATCCTTTGTATTTCATGGTAATTCTTGAAAATACTGCTTTTTTCTATTTCATGAAAAGTAGCAGTTATGGACTAGGCATCCACTTCATAACAACATGAATTTATAATAAATTGATTACTAATTTATATATAAAAATGTAATTTTCAAAGTGTATTTTTTAGGACTTTTCAGTGGAGTATATGTATATTTAATTACTGGCCTTTTTTACTTTTGTTATATAGGGCAGTGGAGGGTTGAGAGAAAAAAAGCGGAGAAAGAGAGAGGGGAATGGGTTCGGGATGTGACCCAGATCAGACTGATCCTGGGTCCCCATGAGCACAATAGTTCCTTATATGTCATGTGTGCCCTGCACCACTGTTTTAAATGTATATCTTTACATGTCTCTTATTCATTAGAGATTCTTTTTGATTTACCTTTTGGTAGTTTTTAAAATATCTAAATATGAGAGATCTACAAAACTCACATACATTCAACGACTGTACGATACACAGTCTACACACAGAGACAAGCCTGTGAGTTGTGAGTATATATGTTCATATTCATACATAACACCCCAGTGAGGGTTTTACAAAGAGAAACAGCTGGATTAGGCCTTAAGAGACTTAAACTGCCACTTTCCTGGCCCAATGACTACATATCTGTATACTGTGTATTCTGTCACTTCCTCTGTCTTTGAGAGGATTAGATTTCTTATGAGACTCTGGGTTGACAAATAAATGAATGTGTGCGCGCTATTTCATCTGTCATGAACAATCTATAATTAACAGGATTAGCATGTTAGGCCTTAATCTCAGCACTAGTTTTAGCTCTAAACAGATTATATTAGCTTTGGGAAAATCTGTGCCTTTGATGCTGTTTACTTTCATAAAACATGTATCAACTGTGTATGTTGTTATTCAGATTCACTCTACTGCAGGGGCGGATCTAGGGGTGGGGCCAGAGGGTCACCGGCCCCCGTTTAAATCAGTTTGGCCCATGTAGTGTCCCTCTCCTCTAAGTGATTGCTGATTTATATTAAAGCTCGGACATACAGTCAAGATACACTTTAATTTCTTGTCGAACGCCGGATATTACCTGCTACTGCTACAATTGTCAGAATGTTGCTTGGCGTAGTTCACTTTCAGACAAATGTTTTCAAATGGAACAAAATTGACAGTCACATGTAAGCAGACTAAACATGTAATTTGTTGAACAGAGTTACAAGGTTTATTCCGTTCATAGCTGTCATATACAGTTGAAGTCAGAATTATTAGTCCCCCCCCCCCCTAAATTATTAGCCCCATTTATTCCTTTCTCCAATTTCTGTTCACGGAGAGAATATTTTTTTCAACACATCTTTGCCATGAATTTTGAAGTACATTTTCAAGACACTTCTATACAGCTTAAAGTGACATTTAAAGGTTCAACTAGGTTAACTAGGCAGGTTAGGGTAATTAGCCAAGTTATTGTATAATGATGGTTTGTTCTGTAGACTATCGAAAAAATATAGCTTAATGGGGATAATAATAAACATATTTAAAATGTATATTTAACAATTAAAAACTGCTTTTATTCTAGCCGAAATAAAACAAATAAGACTTTCTCCAGAAGAAAAAAATATTATCAGACATACTGTGAAAATTAAAATAATTATTATTATTATTGAAAGTGAAAATAATTATTCTGACTTTAACTGTATGTGTTATATTAAATGCCCATTTTGAGCTGTTATGTCAACGGTAAAGGTGCAATCGATAGTGAAAGCAAAAGATTCAAACAGGTTCTGTGCTATCATTTACCGTGCAACACAGATTCTTTCTGTTTAGAATTACTGTGCTGTTTTATCACTACAAGAAAATCTGTCAATATGACAGACATCATTAACCGAAAATCTTCGGTTAACATGACATGATATCTGATATAGCTATGACACAAACAACGCGTCTAAAAAATCTCCTTTTTAAAATAGCTGCATCATGCATGACATTTAAAACAAATGATTGCTGTGCATCAGGTAAGGACTTAACACCTTTGAACATATCTCTGCTATTTGCAGATGTAAAATTAACCCCAGGAAATGATATGATATACCTATATGTATTAATATATATTTTAATAGGTCAAAAAAATCTAAAACAGTAATAGGCCAATTTTCTGCCATGTTGTCTGCTGACATTTCAGGAAAGAAGGACTATTTTTTGTACTATGTTTAGTAGTCAGCTAGCAATTTATGAAATCATACTAATAATTATAAATATTCATTAAACAACATAAGTTCTTATTTATCACTCATACAGCAATTTTAATTTGTGAAAATGATTACAGCAAATAGAATTGGCAAACTTCTGCATGAAACAAAGCCCTGGTTATTTTTATACCTTTATGGACATGCATGCCATATTATTCCAGCTGTAATCATGTGTCTGATGATGGTTACCTGTGTACCTTAACTTTTGTGCTGTCTGTTTTCTACTAATGAACCTAGAATACTCTCTAACTCTTTGAGTGTGTCATCACAGAAATCCCCCCAATAATCTGTCAGTGCTAGCACCAATTGAATAACTTGGCCCCCTCTGTGAACTGTGGCCCCACCTTGGCCCATGCCTTTAATAATTCCTAGATCGGCCACTGCTCTACTGATACATCTATGGTCAAATATCCATACCGCAGAACATTTAACACTTAATGTGGATAATTCCAAGAGTAAAGTCCCTCTGATTTCATTTGACATGCATTATTATGAGATTTTGGAATTGAACGTACATCCATTTGTCGCGTGAATTCAGATTCACACTAATTATCCATAATCACTGATGGTTTGGAGTTGTAATGATACGTTGAGTAGCTGATGTCTGATGGAAGATCAGAGAGCGGCTCGTCAGAGTGGGAGAAGAGAACACTTTATCTAATTGTGGTATTAAAGCAGAACTATCAATACAATCTGAATGACTGATCCTTTATACATAACCCCTTACAGCCCTCGGCGGTGAGCGCAGCCTCAATTTATTGCACTGGATGTTAGGTCAGCGTTACATAGCAGTCAATTCATGGGAGCAGAAAGGAACGAGCCCTCTGTAAGAATCCAGCAGGGTGTTTTATAATGACAGAGAGGCACTACCTTTATTCCAGTTTTATTTAAAGAGGCACGAAGGGAAAGAAAATAAGGAGAAAAACAGAAAAAGAGACAGCAAGCGTAGGGCAGTGTGAGAAGAAGAAAAATGAAAGAGAGGATTCTTGTAAACAGCCCTGAGCGGCGATAAAATAAATCGTATTTCCTATCATTAGCATACTTGAAGGGTGGTGAGAAACTGTTGGAGACAGACTGTGAGTGAGAGAGAAATGCTGTTTTCTTGCTTTTTCCACTGGCCTGTGTGTAATGTGCTTTCTAAAAGCATATTGCAATGCAAATTTAAAGTGATTCTTTTCAGCCAAGATAATTCTCTATTAAACATACACGCTGGTAAAAGCAGCTAGAGACCTGGATGGACTGGACCTTAAAAATAGTCTGAGGTTATTGCAGTTAGCACAAAACTCTTTTAGCCTTTCCTATGGCATTGAGGGCTGTCAGATTTTTAAAACACAATCATCATGGGTAAAAGAATTCACAAAACGAGATTCTTTATTTCACATCACTGCATACAAACTAGACATTTATTCGTAACAGAGAAAACTAAAATGGAAATTGTTTTACAATGCCAAAGTACCACAACTGACAACAAAGACAACAACAACAAAAACTATCTATTTTCAGTCCATTTTCACTGACATCACAGAAATTATATTACTTCAAGGGAATTACACTGTTCCAATTTACTATGACCTTTTATGTGAAGCTGCTTTGACACAATCTACATTGTAAAAGCGCTATACAAATGAAGGTGAATTGAATTGAACTCCTTGCAGCATTATTTTTATGCCAAAAATGGCTTTAAATTACTGTTAATGGATGCTTTTTACTTTTGAGTTTGGATTTTCTGCACAAGTTTGTTGAGCATGAATAAAAAAAATAATGTGCAATAACTCCACAGTGACTGGTACTGCACTATTTATTTGTCATATTATTGTAGGCGTACTATTGATTTTTAAAATCTTGGTTGTCACTAATACTGTGTGGCGAATTAGGCTCATAAAATTGGTTAGCTAAATTGACCGTAGTGTATGTGTGTGAATAAGTGTGTATGCATGTTTCTCAGTAATGGGTTGCAGCTGGAAGGGCATCCGCTGCGTAAAACATATGCTAGAAAAGCTGGCGGTTCATTCTGCTCTGATGAATTAATAAAGGGACTAAGCTAAAAAGAAAATGAATGAATTAATGGTAGCTGAACTAAAATTAACTGCTTAATTTATTAATTAATGCCCTGCTTTTCTGGGCTTTATTGGTGATAATGGCCAGGAATGTCGGACCATTATTGCCTTTTTAGCATAAGTATAGGACAGAAACTAGCCAGACAGAAACGTGTGAATTGTGGAGCAGGCTAAATCTAAAAAAAAAAACATCTGTGTTTTTAGTAAAGGTACATTTTTTGCTTTTATTCTTGCCTTAATAAAAATATATATATTTGTAGAGCAAGCCATATTCTGTAGTCATTAATAGTTTAATAAACTTTAATAGATTAAACTGTCCAAAATATGAACAAAAGCAAGTGAAGCATCAAAGTTTGATTAAAAAAAATCTTGAACGGTTATAATAATCCTTATAATCATTAAAATAATTTATAAAAATAATTAGTTTAAAAATATTCAACATTATTATGACAATATTCTTTTGACCACCCCCTGTCGTTTTAAGGAATATCACAGCGACGAATGCAGCACATATAAAAGCCTCGTCCATTTCGTGAGGTGCGCACACACTCAGCAGAGGTGCGCGATGTGGCGCCAGGCAAAAGTATAAATCCAGTTTAAGGGTCAGAGCAAGAAGAGTCAGAGAGGCAAGAGAGGGGTATGAAAAGGAGGGTGTAAACTTGTTCATTTCCTTAAATAGGATTGCTGATGTTGTGAACTCAGAGGTTGAGTTAGCCAATAAGATGTTGTCTTCTAGCCTGTTTTATGGCTCTTTGTCTAAGGCTTGTGATTTACATATGCTTGGTGAGTAATTTCATAGAGAAGTGTTAAAGATTTTATAATCTCAACATATGTTACAAGTACCAAAATACAATGCATACAGTTGCTCTCTAAACCACATTAGTTGTGCATACATATCAAACACTTATGTGAGGGTATTTGAGTTAATTACTCAGCAATACTTCAAAGGGTTTTAATACCAAGAAGATTGACGTACTTCCAGTAAATCAATAAACACTATTTAACACAGACATAGCAGTCTACCTATGAACATAAACACACACACACACACACACACACACACACACACACACACACACACACACACACACACACACACACACACACACACGCGCACATGCACACGCGAACGCGCACACGCACACACAAACACACACACACACACACACACACACACACACACACACACACACACACACGCACACACACACACACACACACACACAACAACAACATTAACTACATTCTAGAATATAGAACTATTTAAAAGAAATGTCCAGTTATTTTCATGTGTAAGTGTGAAAGTCTTTGAAGCTCACCTATCAAGATTGGTATTTGGGGGCTGCTTAAAAAGTTTATGTAATAATGAAGCACATCTGTTTGATCTTCCTCCATTCGTTACAACCGTTCATTTTTTAAAATAAGTTTATTGTCAATACCAGTATAATCATGACATTCCTAGAAACTCACATTCTGTATTGCAGGCAATATCCCAGGGCAAAGTAGTTTTTAGACAATATTAGGATAAATTCTTATCATTTTGTGATGACACAGCATTGATTAAGACTACAAAATGTAATTTATTCAAAACAGAAAAAAGCTAAATGAAACAATGAATTCAGTATACTGTACAGAAAAGCACTAGAGACTACAACCTACAGTTATTCAGTAGTTATTTTCAGTCTTCAAAATTGAATGGATTGAGTAGCATTCCAAGTTTGCTGGGAAACAGTGAAAAAGCACTGAAATCTTTCATGGTATTTCACTTTGTAAAAAATCACATGGCTTGTTTTTGTAAGCATTAGTAGTGAAGATTTTTGAGTCACATTTTTCAGGTTCAATCAATGTCAAAACAGAATATAAAGACTCAACAGATGTCTTCCAAAAATACTGATTCAATCAGAAAATGCCTGTCACTCAGAGTCATTTATGTCATTGAAACACTAATTCCTTCATATCAGATAATATTATTATCATCATTCATTCATTCATTTCAGCTTAGTCCAGGCCTGGCCCTAACCAATTTGGCACCCTAGGCAAGATTTCAGGTGGCGCCCCTTTCGCATCACAGTAAATTGCACCGCTAGTGTACATATAACTCATATTCTAATAAGAAACCTAATAGCTTTGTCTTGAACATACTTTTATTTAAACAAAGCAATTGCACATTCAAAATACTTAGAAAGAAGGGTTTGCAACAGTGGGACTCAGCAGCACATCTGAAGACAGAAGAGGAGTAAGTGACACCAGTCTATAAACACATGATTTCAAAAATAAAGTAACATAAATATAAAACCTAAAGATACATGCATACATGTAGACTATACTGTATAATACACAATGTACTTTTTCCTGATATACAAACTATATTAGTAATTCATATAACAATTAAGTAACAATTGAAATTTTATTGTCATTACAGTGAAATCTTAATTAGCGAATGCAAAGAATGGGTCAACTTCAGTATAATATGCCATGTGGTAATGCTAAGCTATGCTCTAACAATGTTGATGTACACTTTAATAGTGATGTAACGTTTTTGATAAACACACTTTAAACAATATGAACTGTAACACTACAAACAACAGCTAGGCTTACAACTATGGAAAATGAACAGCATTTAATCGACTTGGTACTTTCACTTTTCATCGTAAGATTAAAAATATGGGGAAAATATGAGAAAATACTTTAACGGGATGATAGCGGGCAAAAACGGGAGGCATTATCAATCATCGAATACAGCAAAATAATCATCTTTATCATAACATTACCTCTGTCTTTGTAGCGTTATTCTTCTCCTGCGCACTAGACAGTTTGGGACATTTTGACATGTTGGGCGTCTTAGGCGAGTAGGCTATATTAGGCTTTGACTATGCAGCTAAATCAATATGGGCTTATTCTTTCTGAAGTCATAATACTAACTAGTTTTAAGAATAGTGGAAGTTACACTTTTTTCCTCCCTCATTTCTGGCGTCCCATAGATGTACGGCGCCCTTAGCATTTGCCTATACCTATATCTGCCTATACCATTTATTCATCAGGGGTCGCCACAGTGGAATGAACCACCAACTTATCCATCATATGTTTTACACAGTGGATGCCCTTCCAGTTGCAATGCATCATTGGGAAAAATTATTATCATCAATAAGATAAAAAAAAAATATTATTCATTCATTTTCCTTCGGCTTAGTCTCTATTTCAATTAGTTTATTCCATTCATCTATACTGCATGTCTTTGGATTGTGGAGGAAACCGGAGAACTCAGAGGAAAGCCACGTGAACATTCAAACTCCACAAAGAAATGCCTCCTGAACCTTCTTACTGTGAGGTGACAGTGCTAACCACTGAGCCACCGTGCTGCCCATAAAAAATATAAATTATGAGTATATAAGATATAAGACGAGAGTATATAACATGTTCAGTTTGATTACTTTCTGTGTCTATTAAGAAATGAAAATAAAAGGATTTGTGGTCCCCAAGCAATATTTAAATAGACATAGTTGAAGGCAATAATCTGTGTAAATGTTAACTCAGTCAATAAATAACTTGTTTATTGAATGGTTGTTCCAGTATGGTTGTGATTCATGAAATTCATAAAGCAGGAAGCACCACAATCAATAACACTGTTACTGGGAAGATTTTACAAAAAAAAAAGTCATTAGGCATCACAGTTGTCAAAGAGGAATTTCTAACAGTTTATGAAATACGGTAGAGGAGTTGAAAATGAGTACACTTATAAATCTGTAAATATTTCCCATGCAAGCTTAAATTAACATCATTCATTTACGTACATCAGCATTCTCTCTCTACATAAAAATTTGATGTTTAATTTACTAGTATGATACGTCTTGAGCCATATACTTTGTTGTTTGGGCACAATGTGCTTTTGTGTTTCCTTTCTCTCTCTGTCTGTGGATGTATCTCACATTGCCTCCCTATACTCTCATATAATGCATTATTAGAGGGAGCAGCCATTTCTAGTGGTATCAGAAACCATAGTGGACGTTTTGAATTGCACTCAATCAATTCCACAATGCACAGCAATAGTGTTCAACTCCTGTACACTCAACAGCTATAAAATACCCATAATGCACGATGAGAGTTCCTGTGCCGAATAAACTGCTGTGTCGGACCACAAGATGGCACCCACAGTAGGAGCCTATCAGTGATAAGGTCATTCATTCATTCATTCATTCATTCATTCATTCATTCATTCATTCATTCATTCATTTTCTTTTCAGCTTAGTCGCTTTAGTAATCCGGGGTCACCACAGCGGAATGAACCGCCAACTTATCCAGCACGTTTTTACGCAGTGGATGCCCTTCCAGCTGCAACCTATCTCTGGGAAACATCCATTCACACTCATACACTACGGATAATTTAGCCTACCCAATTCACCTGTACCACATGTCTTTGGACTGTGGGGGAAACCGGAGCACCCGGAGGAAACCCACTCAAACCCGGGGAGAACATGCAAACTCCACACAGAAACGCCAACTAACACAGCCGAGGCTCGAACCAGCGACCTTTTTGCTGTAAGGCGACAGCACTACCTACTGCGCCACCACGTCCCCCTCAGTGATAAGGTCCAAAATTACATTCATTCATTCATTCATTTTCTTTTCGGCTTAGTCCCTCTATTAATTCGGGGTCGCCACAGCGTAATGAACCACCAACTCATACAGCACGTTTTTTACACAGCGAATGCCCTTCCAGCCGCAAACCATCTCTGGGATATCCATACACACTCACTCACACTTATACACTACGGACAATTTAGCCTACTCAATTCACCTGTACCGCATGTCTTTGGACTGTGGAGGAAACCGGAGCACCTGGAGGAAACCCACGCGAAAGCGGGGAGAACATGCAAACTCCAAACAGAAACGCCAACTGACCCAGCCAAGGCTCGAACCAGTGACCTTCTTGCTATGAGGCGACAGCACGTCGCCCTCAGTGATAAGTTTCAAAATTACATTTCATTTGATTAAAGTAACGTTAACATACATGATAGAAATCAACATACATTGTTTAATTACTTATTGGTCTGACCAATAAGTTTAAAATCGAATCCCTCTGAGGTATTTATCAAACATCAAAGTACAAACAAAATGGCATTCCTTCCAGTGCACTTAGTGCTTAAATTCACTCACTCGTTCCCTTCACTTCTTCAAGTGAACTATATTAGTGGACTAATTTAGGGAATAGTGAATAGGAATAGTAAATAGGCACTTTTAAATACAGCATGTGTTGGATCTCCCTGCTGGAAATCGTATTTTCCACTGATTATTAGATCCATGGTGTGATTGGATGAGGGAGAGGAGACAGAGTGTTTAACAAGAGCTGTTTCTCAAAAAGCTCTTAGGAGTTGGTGATGGTTAGATGGTGCAACTTGTCCTCACATCCAGACCTGCTGCTTTTCAAAGCTTCAGTTATATGATTTAGTGAAAAAGTGTTCATTTGTGTCGAGGCTTCAGAAGAAGAACATCTTCTATTGTTATTCTCTTTAAATTGCTCAATAGCCTTATTGGTTTATCTTTATTTTGTTTCTTTTTGGGTTAAGAGGAAGGCAGGTGCCAATTTGTTTTGTTTTATCCTGTTTATGTAAGTAGAGGAAGTTAGTTACTTTGTTGATTGCATTTTGTTTTTTTTTCTTTTCAGTTTAGAAGTTTTATCTCAAAAGTTAGCTCTTCTGTTAGTTGTTTTGGCCTTGCCCCCTTCTGAATCTAATACTCAGTTTTTATATTGCAATTATGTAAATACTTATGTAGTTAGCTCTTTGCTGTTGTACATCACTCACCACCAACTACTTATTTCTGTTGCAGTCAGTGTTGCCAGAGATAGCTGAATTTTTCCAGCCCAAAAGCTGTCCAAAACCCACCAAAACACACACACACAAAAAACGCCCAAAATATTAGACCAACATTTTGTTTAATTTAAATTAATTTAAATCGAAATTAACCTAGTTACTTTAACTGTCATAATTTTTATGACACAGCAACCAACACCAGCAGTCACCAAACCACAACAAGAACCCACATACTGCACTTAATGTTAGAGTATGTTTTACTTTCGAAATGGGGTATAAATTCAGCTCATTTGCCGTTTTAAATTCTTTTGAACATAATTAGGTGATGCTTGTCAATGACACAATGCTTCTATGTTTGTTCTTGCTGTCAGTTGTGGAAAAAAAATTATCGATAAAAGTGTCCAGATTTGTCCAGGGAGTCAGATTTTGATTCAACTTTCCTTCACCTCCTCTTGTGGGTGGGCCCACGTGGTTTGCGCTATGCAATGGTCACTACTAACTGTATGGAGTAGGAGCTCACTCTGACCTGCGAAATCACATCACTTGACTGCATGAGACCAATTGAAGATTAAAACATGACCTCTCTGGACAGAAATTTAAAACATGGACCAATCACTTACTTTTTTCAGTGGCTAATCTGCTTGTTTAATCCCGGCCTTTTTCAGTGCCGTACTACAGAATTTCCCACACACAAACTCTTGTGTGACCGCAGCATTGTGTGAAACCTGCAGGTAAGTGTGTTGATGCAGAGTTGGAATTAAACTCTGCAGGCCTGCTAAGGAACTGGTTGACACCCCTACCCTAGACTAACTTGTAGGATCAGAATGGCCAAAAAAAACACAGGGAGGATTCCTGTTGGGCTGAAAATTGATTTGGCCTGCTGCCAGTCAGATTCATTCATTCATTCATTCATTCATTCATTCATTCATTCATTCATTCATTCATTCATCCAATCATTCATTCATTCGTTCATTAACATAGACCATTACAATGTATTAAACTGATCATTTCCAAATTCAGCATTCAATTTAAATAAGAATCATTAATCTGAATCTGTTGTTCTAAATGTATAAATATAACGTTTGTTTAAAGGTGGTGGTTTTGCTAGTAGAAAACAGCTTTGTTTGAAACATTTGCATGAAAAATGGTGGGGCAATTTTTGCCCTTCATATGACTGGTTTACGTTTCTTCTTTACTCAGTGTATGGGGCTGGTGGTGTAGGAGAGCATTAAAGAAATAGAAGAGCATTAAAGAAGCCGTTATTTATTTTGCAGGCCCCAGTGTAAGAATCTTGATCTTTTTTTCTTTCACTGTCCACAGCACAGCCCAAAAACAAGCCCTGTCTAACATCATCTTCAGCAAAGCAGAATAAATACAGTAGGAAATGGTTGGCAGACTTTGAAAAGTTGCATTCTTTTTTATTGTACAGGCACACTTCCATTTTCCAAACTCTCAACCAGTGCTAGTTCATTTAACAACGGATTGCTTGAGAGGGACGTGGAATGTCCTGGCCTAAAATTTTGAAAGTCTTAAAAGTCTTTTTAAGTCTTAAAAGTCTTAAAATGTTCCTCCTGGGTTACAGATCTTATCATCTTATCTCAGAGGGTGCACATTACTGCTGCCACTGAACTAGTCTATCCTTCCCTCACACGTGATAAAACCCCCTGGGGTAAGGACTCTCCTTCAACCTGGAGATGGTAACTGGCAAGCCACTTTTTTTCCTGTCAAGCACCATGACCAAATACTTGGAGGTGCTTCATCTCAATCTGATCTGAATCGCACTCAGCAGCAAACCATACAAGTGCATGCAGAAGGTCCTAGTCTGATGAAGCCAACAGGACAACATCATCTGCAAAAAGCAGAGATGAAATACTGTGGTCCTCAAACCAGACCACCTCTGACCCTCGGCTGTGCCTAGAAATTTTGTCCATAAAATAATGAAAAGAACTGGGGACAAAGCACCGCCAGAGTCCAACATGCACTGGCAAAAAGTGTGACTTATTGGTAGCAATGCTAACCAAACTCCTGTTCTGTCATTATAAAAACCGGACAGCCCATAACAGAGCACCTCCGGCCCCAAATGCCCTCCCAGAGCACCCCAGAATGCCATGAGGGACAAGACAAAACAAATGTGGACTAGTTGGACATACTCCCATGAAACAAATGGGAAATACTGGACTAGTTGGAAATGCTCCCATGCTACTTAGATTTCGATGCAAAACTATATACTGTAGGGTTAACAGAATGATGAGAAAATCGTACAAATGAATGTTCTGTGGGTAAAAATGCCTTGTTGATGCCAGAGGTGAAAAATGGTCAGACTGGTCTGAGCAGATGAAAGGCAATGGTGTCTCAAACAAACACTCAATAAAACCATGATTTTTGTCAGCTAAGAACAGTAAACTTAAGCAATTTACATGGGCTCATCAAAACTTGACAACTGAAGATTGGAAAAAAGATTTGCTGATAGGATGTTTGGAACAAACAACACAAATGCATAAATCTATCCTGTCTTGTATCAATGGCGGCTTCTGGAAGTAAATTTAAAGTTTTGTGCACATTAAATGGCCTTGAGAATGTCCCTTTCTTTAAGTAATTATTACAATGCTTTTGACTGAACCACAAGTTTACTGGCACATTGAGGTTGTGGTGTTCATTATTGTCCACATATAATTTCCTTTCTAGCACAGTAAAAAGGCTAAACTGAGTCAGTTCTATGGTAAATTGTTTTACTGTTGCTTGTGCATTCTATTCTTAAAAGGTATTTGATTCATCATGCTTTTTTCTGACTTTTGCTATTTCTTTTTTTATGAATAACAACATTTTGTATACAAAAAATAACTGCATGCTGCTATTTTTATTTGAAAATATTAATAAAACTAGAAAAGTTTCAGTAAAAAAAGCTCTTCATCATGCTGAGATACTTGCATACAAAGACAGCAACTTAAGTTCTCAAATAGCTCCAATTGGTGACGCTAGTTGGAAATCAATAGCCACTTCTCCACTATCGGGGCAAACAGTTCTCTTTGCTGTTTTATTCGATACCGATTTGGGTCTGTCAGCATGAATATGGTTTTATTGTCCACTGTGGCAATGATAACAAAGATCTCCGAAATGTAATACAAATGCATCAATCACAAGTGTACATGTACGCAAGTGTAATGTAAACAGCAATATGGACGAGGATCAGTTATTTCTGTTTTTTAACCTCCTTTTATCTTATATTTTCTTTTTTCAATAACAAAAAATAAATAAAAATAAACAACAGACTTCTACCTAACCAGCTATGGAGAAACTGATAGCCAGGCAACAGTGTGTTGATGCCACTGACAAATGTGCCCAAAGAGTCCAGCATACATTTAAAAGTAAGCATGATCATATTTTTCAATAGCAAAATCTATTGAAAATAAATGTTTGTATTTTAAAAGACATGGCATGGGAAAATGAAATTTAATGCCGTTTGTATTGTTTGGTGTGAAACCCACTTCGTCAGTGTAGATAATTAAACAAACCAGATCTTAAACACGGTGGGTTAAAAAATGGCATAACAGTTCATTGGAAGCAACAGGCAGGCTTATTCAAAATGAAAAGCCTCAATGCATAAGATCTAGTTAAACAAGACAATCATGCTGAGGTAAAATTGAACAGAAACATCCAAAATGCTCCACAAACAAGCAAGCAAACAAACAAACAAATAAATAAACAGAAATAACAAGTAAATTACATCGCTTTCAGCAGGGCTGCCAACTCTTACGCACTCGGCGTGAGAGTCACGCAATTGACAGTATTCTCATGCTCACACAGCGTATAAGCTAGTTGTGTGATTCCTGCCCACTACCGTTTGATTGACAGAGACAACATAACTAAAGAGAGTCACAAATAGCAGTTGTGAGTGGTGTAGCTTGTTAAGTGCATAACATCATGTTTTGACACAATCGATTATGAACCCGGTTCGAATCCAGTATCTGATAGACACATTCTTCTTTTTTCCCCCACTACATATCAGATTTTGCCAACTCTTCATCATGAGGAAGACAAGTAGGAATCATTAATAAGTGTGTGTATTTTGGAAGACTCAGATTCATAGACTTGGATTGGAGAGGTGTTATATCCAAATCATATGCATTATAAGTTTATAGAAGTTATACATTAAAAATACCTTTCAATATTTTTAGTACTGCTTCTGTGAACTTGAACAAGTATATTAAAATTAATTAATTTTCACTAGTTGTATTAGTATTTTTTTTCAAAGTCTGCTTTAAAAATAAGTTAAATATTTGTAGACTAGAAATATATGTACTGTATATAATTTATTTAAAAAATGCGGGCAATACATTATAGATTAATTTTACTAAAAAATATTTTGTTACTTATTTTTAAATTCAACTATAGGGCTGCGACCAGGTAGGGGGACTACAATACATTGCCCAGGGGCCTCTGAATTCTTAATCCGGGCCTGCCTTTCATAAACTTCATTGGGATTCTCAGTCTACATGAAAACCAAAGGCCATAATTGACTAAAAAGTAATATGATTATTATGTTGATGGATTAAGCAAAAACAATAAGTGAAACGCCTTTTAAAACGCACTAGGTTTACAAATAAACGTAAAAGCAAATCTGTAATCTTCTGAAAGGGAAGTGTTTACTCTCATTAGTGTCATGATGTTATTAAAAATTATCAATTTAAGTTAATAGATGCACATTTCTAAGGGGCTGCGTTTTATGGCAAGGCTAACAGTCTTTAATGTACAGGTGTCAGCACGCAGTGAATTTTGGAAATCGACAAAATAAAAGTTTAACTAATATGATGATGATCTTATTTTGACTAGCATATTCAATTCAATTCAATTCAATTCAATTCACCTTTATTTGTATAGCGCTTTTACAATGTAGATTGTGTCAAAGCAGCTTCACATGAAAGATCATAGTAAATTGAATCCGTGTCAGTTCAGTTTTCAGTGTTTAAGTTCAGTTCAGTATAGCTCAGTTCAGTGTGGTTTAATAATCACTACTGAGAGTCCAAACACTGAAGAGCAAATCCATCGATGCGCAGCTCTACAGATCCCAAACTATTCAAGCCAGTGGCGACAGCGGCGAGGAAAAAACTTCACCAATTGGCGAAAGTGAAGAATTAAAAAACCTAGAGAGAAACCAGGATTTTGTGTTCTATACAATCTATAGAATTTCATTCTAATGAAATTAATATTCATTCATTCATTCATTCATTCATTCATTCATTCATTTTCCTTCAGCTTAGTCTGTGTTTCAGAGGTCGCCACAGCGAAATGAACTGCCAACCATTTTGGCATATGTTTTACGCAGTGGATGCCCTTCCAGCTGAGTTCTGGGAAGTTCCCAGTACTGGGAAACACCAATACACACTCATTCACGCACACACTGATGCACTACCACCACTTTAGTTCATCAATTCCCCCATAGCACATGTGTCACTCAAACCAGTGACCTTCTTGCTGTGAGGCGACAGTGTTAACCACTGAGTCACCATGCTGTCCTGAAATTAATATATTACGCAAAAGATTTCTTAAATGATCTTAGCATATCACTTCAGTTGTATCTTTACATTGTTTTACAGTTACATTTAAAATGGATTTTTTTCATCTATTTATTTATAATAGAATAATTGTATAATAGTAATGATAGTCTAATTTCTAATAAATACTTTAAAAAGCATTTATTAAAATTATATATTTATCATTTTATATATTTATAAATAAACGGGGCGTGGCTTGGTTGTGGGGGGCATGGCTTGTGGATATGGGCGGGTCTTAAATTCTCAGTCCTAGCTAAAGCCAAAAGTTGGCAGCCCTGCTTTCAGTAACTTCACTTTCACAATTATTGTTAATTACGTTAACACTTTAAATTTCTTCGGGTAAAAATAATGTTAACATGTTTCATGAGAAAGACATATTAATGCAGGTCACACAGGAGTTTTACAATGCCAGTATTTTATAGCATCAAAGCACTGGATGGTCAATAAATTGTGAGAGAAAGATCAAATGAAAAAGAGAATGGAAATGGAAAGCAAAAATATTGTGTTGTTTGTCACTTAACCACCCCCGCAACACCGCTTGCATTATTCTACAAATATTTGTTAGATCTCTTTGATTCACAGTTGAAAGCTGCATAATTAATTTTGGTCAGAGTTGTAATGTGTTAAAACAAGACTGGACTGTAAAGCTGGAGTGAATATTTTTAAAATGCAATATTTTTTAAAAGTCCTTGGTCCTGCCAGTTGTGCAGAAAATGCACACTTGGCCACAAAGCCAGTCGTAAGTGTTGATTTTCTAAAATTGAGACTTAAAGTATACATCACTTTAAGCTTAATAAATAAGCCTTCCACGGATATGTGATTTGTAAAGATAGGACAATACTTGGTTAAAATACAACTATTTTAGTATATGTAATCTGAGGCTTCAAAAAATCCAAATACTGATAAAATTGCCTTTAAATTGTTTAAATTAAGCTCTTGGCAATGCATATTACGAATAAAACATCTTGATATTGTCAAAAAGGCAACACAGTGGCTCAGTGGTAAGCACTGTCGCCTCACAGAAAAAGGCTGCTGGTTCGAGCCCTGGCTGGGTCAGTTGGAATTTCTGTGTGGAGTCTGTTGCTGTTCTCCCCGTGTTTGCATTGGTTTTTCCCAGGTGCTCCGGTTTGCCCCACAGTCCAAAGACATGTGGTATATGTGAATTAAATAAACTAAATTGAATGTGTGTGAATGAGAGTATATGGATGTTTCCCAGTACTGGGTGGCAGCTGGAAGGGCATCGGCTGTGTAAATCATATGGTTCATTCCTCTGTGGTGATTTCTATTGAAGGATTGTTCAATGTGAAATCCCATTGGTCAGAAAAGCCACTTTAACTACATTATAAACATTCACTTATTATTATTATTACTACACTCAACATAAACATTATCCAAACACATAAACATTATCCAAACACTGTTCAATAGCTGAAACATCAACTAACAAGTAACATCACTAACATAACTTGCAAACTAACCCATTTGGCAACAGATTGACTGTCCTGAAAAACAACTTTTGCCTTTTTTCACATGAATTATGATTAGAGGAGCAGATTATTGGCAAAAATAGCATGAAATGGGTGTTGTTCCTTGCACAATACTAAAGGCATTGCTGGCATGTTTGCTTGTTAAAAGACATGTTTGCTTTTGTTAACATTATTGATTATGTTTAAGGTATGATTCAGCATATGTCAGTTATATGAGAAGCAACACCCTCTTGTTAATGTGTCATTTTTAAAATGCAGTGAAACATACCCCAACAATGTATTTTATTCATTCATTCATAAATTTTCCTTCAGCTTAGTCCCTTTATTTATCTAGGGGCCGCAGCAGAATGAACCACCAACTTATCCAGCATATGTTTGACGCAGCGGATGCCCTTCCAGACGCAACCCAGCACTGGGAAACACCCATACACTCTCGCATTTACACACATACACTTTGGCCAATTTAGCTTATTCAATTCACCTGTAGCTCATGTCTTTGGACTGTGAGGGAAACCGGAGCACCCAGAGGAAACCCACACCAGCACAGGCAACTCCACACAGAAATTGCAACTGACCCAGCCAGGGCTTGAACCAGCGACCTTCTTGCTGTGAGGTAACATTGCCAACCACTGAGCCACTGTGCAGCCCAATGTATTTTAGGTTTTGCAAAAACCTAGACAGAGTGAGATTAAAATAAATATTCTTAGATTTTAGTATCTGTATGCTCGTTTTAAGGGTAAACTAGTGTGCTCCAAAGAATTCTCATTTAGAAAATATAAACCTTATATAAACATCAAAAACTAGCAGTTTGTCACTTCCGACTAAATGAATAAATTTTTTTTTCATCAAATCATCTGACCAATCAAATGCTCTTTAGTATCTGACATCTCACGCCCCCTTCCAGATGCTTCACGTTCTGATCTCAACCACTCTCACTGGAAGAGCAGTGATACAAACAAAATGCCATTAGCTGTTTTTTTTTTTTTTTATCAAAAGGAGGATCTACTATATGTCCTGCTCTGCAATTATGTTTCAGCTGAGATTACCTCAAATTTTGATTGAAAATTTTTGATTGAAAAATGTGGACACAACATCTCTATGGGTTGTATAGCTGGATGGGTTGTATTTTTCTGCAACATATATTGCCATATCAATACAATTTAACCAGATTGTTTTAATAGCTCTATTTGGAAAGAATTCATTCATTTAGGTTGATTGAGATTAACCTGAAGGTGACTGAATCATTTGCATTAAAAAAATATATAAAATACAAATTTCAAGCATTTCGAGCAAAGATATAAAAAATGAAATAAACAGTCTTAATAGTATTCACGTACAGAAATTCAATAAGCAAATACAAAATAGCACTGTAGTCAACATCATATTAATAATTCTAAAAATTACCCTTTATTAAAAAGCTACAAATTGTACAGTTTCTTGTGCCTTAATGCTTCAAGCTCTTCCGAAATTCTCACAGTCACTGTCCTTAAACACACATGCAAATTATGCATTTTTACTGTATTATGGTTAGAACTCCTGCTCGACTATAATACCAACTCAACATTACACGTCCCTTGACTTAACTATTGAGAATGCGCAAATTGGAATATCGAGGCTGAAGCAATACATTGTGCAACCCTAATGGGTTGTAAGGTAAATCTCCTGAATAAGAACTAAATTACATTTCTGCTTGCTAGAAAAACATGCAATTTCACCCTTCTGCCAATATGGATGGATCAATGTTTTCTAAATGGTGAATGGCACATGATGCACTTTATACTTGGACAAATGACTTAATATCGCACCTTCTAAACAAACACAAGCTCTACAAGTACACCTAGATATTACACTGTAAAACCCAACAGTCAACTTTATCAAATGGAATGAGTGTAGTGAACTCAAAATTTATTGAAAGTTAATTCCACTCATTTGAAGAGTTTTGAACTCAGTGTTAAAGGTAATGAGTTCATTAAATACCTCATTACTTCAACTTAAATAGAGTCAGTTCATGGTACTCACATAGATTAGTTTAACTCAAATAGTTTGTAGCAATCGGTATGCTCAAACGGTTTGCATTGCCTTCATTTAGTGGGTTTTACAGTACTCAATTGCTTTGAGTTCTCTTCATTTAATTGATTTTACTGTGCTCAAACTGATTCCTTTACTCAAATGGATTAATCATTAATCATTACGATTACTTTTTTAATTAAATGGTTTGTTGCAATCAGTTTCCTCAAATGGTTTGAGTTACCTTAAATTTCTGGGTTTTACAGTGTACTTAAAGAAAGATTAAACTAAGTATAAAGCCAATGCATCTAATTCAAACACTTTAATAATGCTACAATGAACTAATGATTTAGTCTGTGTCATGTCCAATAGCACAGTGGTCCAATTACTCTCTCAGATGAAGGTGAAATGATGTCCATGTACGTGACTCCTCACAACAGGGTGTGAAAAAGAGTTATGCTACTCAAAGCACCTCCAAGATCTGTGATGATTCTCGCCTCCTTCATTTCTTGTTTTCACACTGATTAAAACAAGACCCTAGGAGGTCCAGGGCACTTTTTCCTCAGTGGTTTTGAGGACGAGGGAGCGCGTGAGGACAGTGGAGAATGAGAAAATGATTATTTTTGTTCTCAAGCATGTAATTGTTCCTGCGTGTTCAGTGTGCACAAGAGAAGGACCCTCTTGCCCTTACTGTTGGGTACAACAGGGGAACTTATTCACTACTTGGGGTTCTGAAAGAGAGTGGGATAGATGAAAGGACAGAAATAGGAAGAAGCAGCTGGAGAAAGTTAAAGCATAGTGGCGAAAAGAGAGAAAATGAGAAGGAGTGTGTGTCTGGATTGGAGACGTATACACAGCTCAGTCAGAGCGGAGAGAATCTCCTCAGTCCCATCTGCTCTCGACACAGCTCTCATTACACTCACAGGCCCATCCATCAGCCTGCAGCCACACAACTCTGCCGCAGCCCACATTAATGGAAGGAGGAAGGAGAAAGAGACATGGGCAAAGTGAAAAGGAGAGAGACAGTAAGCAACCGAGAGAGAATGATAGAACGTGTGGGGTGAGAAAGAGAAAATGAAATTATTTCATTTACGAGCTAAATCAGCCTGTGAAGAGGACGATAAACTCACTGATGCTAAATATGCAGAACTATGTCACAACACATAAACACACAGACAAAACGCTTGCAAATATCAAACCAGTCAATAGATTTGTCTGTATGCCAGTCATATGCAATTTTCAGCGTAATGGATGTCAATCTTTGATCAATGTTTTGTGTCCAAACCCTTGACCTTTCCGTCATGTGATCCATTCCATTACAACAAATCACCTAGCTGTGGATAAATGCCACTGTCATAAAATCACTGAAGCAGAGTAACAGATTTATGGGGACAAATCACTTCAAGAACAACAGCAATGACGTGGAAACTTATTTCATTATACACATTTGGATAACAAAATATCAGGTGTAATAGGAAGAAATTCATACTAGACTTATTTCAGAACTACTTTCAATCATCTTAGACATTTTGGCAAATTTTATGTAAAATAATAATAAAATAAAATAAAAGTAAAAAGTAAAAGTAAAAAATATATTTTAAATATAGAGGCAGACTTGCCTTTCTTTTTTTCTTGAAACGCACACACACACACACACACACACACACACACACACACACACACACACACACACACACACACACACACACACACAGACACACACAGACACACACGCACACACACAAAGAGTTTTGGATAATTTAAAATATGTGCAGATGGCTATTATTCTGCTGTGATTTTACTCTCATTCAGAGAAAGTCTAAAAGCTTCTGTCTCGTACTTTACTGACATTTTCAAAATATCTTTTTTGTTCTGATGAAAAAAGGCACCAAGGTGAAAAAAATAAGGACAGAATTTTTACTTTTGAGTAAGCAGTCAATTATCTATGAATACAGTGCTCACTATCATTTGCTATCTGCCGGAAATGGTGTGGGTCTTAATGCCTCATTACATATATGGGGACTCTATACTGCCCAGTGAGCGGTCTTTCGGGTGAGACGTTAAACCAAGGTCCTAACTCTCTGTGGTCATTAAAAATCCCAGGATATTCTTTCTGGCATGTCCATCATGGCCTCCTAACCATCATCATAACATAAATGGCTTCATCACTCTTGTCTCCTCTTCGACCAATTAGTTGGTGTGTGGTGTGCAGTCTGCCGCAATATGGCTGCCGTCGCGTCATCCAGGTGAATGCTGCACACTGGTGGTGGATGGGGAGTTTCCCCAAATGATTAAACTGCATTGAGTGTCTAGAAAAGCGCTATATAAATGTTAGGAATTATTATTATTATTAGTAATTTCATTGTTGCATTTTTGTTGTAAAATGTTCTTGTGTTCTTTCTGTCTTCAAAAAAATAGTGTTGTCCAATGCAATCTCACGTAAACATTTTTTGTTTAAATAATAACTTTATTTATTTATTTATTTATTTATTTTATGATATGATCTTCATCTGTTTTGCAAAAAAATGTGCTTTTATTTTCTGTCTTTAAAATAACTTTGCATTCCTACTTAAGTAACTTAAGTAAAATTAAGCATGACTTCAGGAAATTTCTTTAATACCCAAGCTATTGTTGTGAAATTTTAAAATGTAGTGCAATGACATTCCCTACTTTTTTTTGGGTTAAGTGCTGAATAAACACTTATTGAACTACAAAGGAATATTTATTCATTTACTATGAAAATGTTCTTAGAATTATATTTCATTGCTGTCTATTTCAGTTTTCAACATATGCTTCTTGAGTATTATATTCAAAAGGATCTTAAAAGTGCAATGAACTTATCCCAACTGGTTGTCACTTTGGAAGCACATAGAATTACAGTGTATACAACAAGCAGCACACTGAACAATTCTGGACAATAAGCAAACTTAGCAACATGCGCAATGTGAACTCTGAGTCCTTACCTGCTCTGGGCCCTGAAAACAGATCCGACACAACGGAGTCCTCACTCCACTGTCCGTGCAGCTGTTAAGAGATAACCTTTCATCCAGCTTCTCCTTAGAACAGTCTTCAGATGAGCTGCAGCAGTCCAGCGTCCTCGGCGGGTCCACTGCGCTATGGGTCCACTCTTCGGGCCCTCGTGTGTCCACAGCCTCCTCACCTGTTACCGGTTGATAATGTCCGTTGGCTAAAGAGTGGCTCTCCGTGGCGCTGCTCGTCGCATTGCCCTCCGCGTTTAGTTCGTTCATGGGTGTGAAGGCAGGTGGCGATGCCGACGGTGTCGGTGGCCTGAGTAGGAAAACCTTCAGGTCACTGAACAAGACGCAACAGCGGCCTTTCTGCTTGCCCTGGCGGCGCAGCATCGGTCTGCGACTCAACAATCCCCAACACCATACAATGACACCGATAGCCAACAACATGTGCCCGTCTTATGAATAATGGAAAGGCGGTCTATGTTTTAAACGGCCTATAATGCTAAGGCTATCTGTTACTGGACTCCAGCAGGTCACATAACACAACTTACGGTTTAGTTTCCAACGAGGAAAAACACTTGTGTCGCTGCTTCAGTCTCCGGAGGAACACCGCTTTCTAGTCAGCCTAACTTTAAGTGGCCGTTTGGACACTGAAAGGTGTTTGTTTTTAAAAGATTCCGAGAGCTACATTAATGAGCGCGTTTCAACTTAGATGATTGTACGCACGTGTAGACTGTGGACGGCGGTAACGTGCACATGTAACGCTCAAAAATCTGTTTAGTAACTCCTTTGGTAACCTAATGATGGTTAGACGTTAAGTAATATTATCACATGAATAAAAGCCACGTCATTTAAATGTTGACACATTTTAATTTACCTAAGAACTGTCACTAATTAAGGCGTTTACAAAACTGGCCCCAAAACAGTCAAATCGAACATTTTTACAGGAACCAAACGGACAAGGAAATCGACTTGAATAAAAATGTAGGGGATTCCCGCGAACAGCCTCTAACAAAGAGCTTCTACCCTCAGGTACTCTTGCCAGTGGCATCTATTCATCAAAGGAGGAAAACAGAAATGCAAGCTATTCGTCAGCAAGTCCAAACAAACGGTAGCGTTGGCTTGTCTTACAGTCAAACAACTAAAGTCTACGATGCACACGCAGACAGTGTGGACCAGCCATGGAATAGCGTTTTCTGTTCTCCAATTTACATTGTCCTCAATCATTAGCCATCTTCCGAAAGCGACGCGAATAGCTGACGTGCAACTGTGTTAATATGAACGCAAAGTGCCTTGCCTGAAACGAAATACAGCTACAGTCTTGCCAATTAGCCAGCAATTGTCCTTAGCGTTCATCTCATGTTTCAGGTCCGACCGCTAACAAATGCATCCCTCACAAGTCAGGTGCCAACGTCTTGTTAGTTCAGGCAGTGTTCAGGCAGGCATCTCTTTAAACACCCAGCCCTTGTTGCAGAAATCCCAAGGCAGTTTATATCACTGTCCCGCGTAATGTCAGACATGTCTCTCGAAAATCAGTCCTGAGCTGTAACAGATTCGCTGTCGACGATGAGGAAATATGTTTGCCATCCACACAGTCCGTCGTTTTATCACATACAGCGCCTTTCTTTTGACTCAAAATGCTCCCGAAATAATGAAGTGGCTCCTGCGTTTTAATCCCAAATCGTTGCGGTTCATGCGGCGATAGGCGTTGTGCAGTTCTAGCACGAGTTGTTTATGATAATCATCAGTAAAGCCGAAGGATGCTCGCTCTCGCTGCGGTTTCAGCACCATGTTGGCTGGGACAGCTCCCAGGCGCGGGCCCGTCTCTCTCCCAGAGTGTGATGCAAGCAAAGGGGGCGAGCGCAAGGCAACGAAACGAATTTAACCACGTCCTTACAATTTGTGCTCCTAATAAATAAAGACCTGACTCTCATCCACCCGGAAAGCCGGTGGGATTTAAAACTGGGTTGCGAATTGAGACATATTTAACTCGAACCTGTGGAGATCATTCTTGTAGTCTGCATTCCTCATCCTACGAGCCACACACACACAGTTTCGGTTTCAGCTCTCATGTGGGACCTTCTCACTAACACATGTGTTTCTAGGGCAGTGTTACCAGTGTTCCTCTCTTCGCCCCCTCTGAGATGAACCCGCTGAACTCCAAACACACAAGATATCAAGTAAACGCTGTGCAGACATTTCCTGAACTTTAAGTCTTACAGCTGCAATTGCAGCATGACATTTTTCAGCATAAATCCTCTGTAGCAGATGACAGGAATCAGTCTGTGGAAAGATTGAGTCTGATTGCAGCTCTGAGTTTGCACTGTAAAATTCATTGTTAAACTTACAGTAAAAAATTGGTGGCTGCGCTGAGGTTACCAGAACATAAAATCCAGAACAGAATGTATCATGATGACTCTAAATTTTACAGTTACAACCTGTAGATGCCATTAATATATGTTTTGTTGGTAATTTACCAATATGAGCCATGTGCTAGCCTGTTCAGTTCTGTTGTAAAACGCATAAATGATAATGCAGGTGGTGTTACAGATGGCCACATGATGACTTAAAAGTTCATCAAAATTTGTGTCCAGCAAGTGTGGTGATAATTTAAATAGAGGACACAATGTTGCTTACAAACACACACACATAAACACACTCGTTTTATGTTTTACTTTCTATATAGACATAGATGTTTCCTCATTCGGACCAAAAACATGTGCTAGTATGAAATACTAAAACAATATGTATTGACTCAATGTAAAAATTATATATATTGCCTTATTAAATATATATTTTCCATATATAGTATAAAGTATTATTGTAAAATATAGTGATAATCAGTGGTGTAGTCCTTGCTATACGCACATATACTCAGTATGCTTACTTTTTTCCATGAGCTGTTTGGGTATTACCACTTCCGAGGATCAATAATTGCATATACCCTCGGTATACTCACTTATTTTTCTGATTACACTTCCCTAATTTGTGTATTTTTTAAATTCTTCCTTGTTTATGTATATGTGTATATGTGTGTAAATGTATATACATTTTTCTTTGTTTACCCCAAAATGATCTGTTCCTGATTCTCCCTAAAATAAAAATCCTAAAATCGCCCTGTACAACAGTATTTCACATTTGTTTTAATCATGCCTACCGCTACAGAGAACAAACCACACACACACACACACACACACACACACACACACACACACACACACACACACACACACACATAATATATATATATATATATATATATATATATATATATATATATATATATATATATATATATATATATATATATATATATATAAAAAACACTAAAAACGATGAGGCAAAGACTAATCATAAATCGCGTAACAATATGCGATTTAAAAGGGAAACTACTAGTATATAATAGCGACAACAGAAGACAGACTCCTATTAGTTTGTTTTAAAACAGGCATGCACGAATGTGACAATCAAAAATAATGGCTGATTGATGTTTAAAGAAACCTATTAAATGTCAAGTAATAAGCCAGTAAAGAAAGTAAGTAAAAAGCTATGATTGGCAAGGCTAGCTTATATATATATATATTATATATATATATATATATATATATACATATATATATATATATACATACATATATATATATATATACATATATATATATATATATATATATATATATATATATATATATATATATATATATATATATATATATATATATATATATATATATATATATTTAAAGCTAATGAATCAAAGAAACATTGACTTTCGTCATTTCTTTGCCTACTTACATTTAAAATTTGGGTCGGGTGTAATAGTACACCACCTTTTTTTAGGACTACACCACTGGTGATAATGTAACATTTTATAAACTTTTTGACAGACATAAAGATCCTAGAAAAAAGGATACATTTTGTGTACACTTGTATATATCAGATATACATAATGTAAGGGTAAATAAAGTACAAAGAAGCACCATAGATATATGCACTAGATATCACATACAGACCCTGAGCATGTATCAATAGCGCCGCCACATTGGTACAGGGCTCCCAGGACAAAAGTCATTCAACAGCACTAGTCAAGACTAAAGCCATTCTAAAGATGCTGGACTTTAGTGCTGTGTAGGGTTGTAGTAACAAGCAAAAAAAGAAAACAAAGCACAAAGGCAGAACATTTCATAGGTAAGATTTAATTTTGTACGTTTTTTTATGTTGTGAACTTTTGTGCCAAACAAGTGTTATTGATGATAATACAGTCACTGAGTGCACTGATCATAAGGCAAAGTAGCACCAACTCGCACTAAATACTGGCTTATGCTAGTTTGGTTGAATAAAATCAGCAAACAATGTAAATGAAATATGACAATAAGATACTGCGGTGCTAGAAACTTTTATTGTTGTCGCCTAAGAGTATGAGTCGTTCATAACGGAGATTCACTCACAAACGAATCGATCCCTCCATTAGAATGAGAAGTGAAAGCAGGAGATGGGGTGTATTTCAGTACACGGATTAGATCAAATGTAACAGGAAGGGAGGATAATACATTTCCATGCACACAGACACACACTCTTTGTCTGCAATGTCCATGCGGTCACTTATCCATCAATGCAGAAAAGTGATGTAAAATTAAAATTTTCATAATTTAAAAAGATATTTGCAATAACTGACCACCGGGAAAACTCCTGATCATAGATATATGTATAAATGTGTATATATCTCTGTCTCTGAATGGCCAATCTTCCACTGCACATTAATTTCAAATGAGAGCTTCCTCGTACTAAAATGGTGGCTCTATTGATGCATTCCCTAGATCTGTACAACTGTAAGCACATTGTCAGCTTCACACTTTTTGCAAAACATTACAGACAGTGATTTGCAAATCTCTAAACACACTTGTTTGCATTTGACACAGGCATTTATCATGATGGAATTTCCTTGCAATTTTAAAGCAAAGGCCTCCAAATGAACACACACATGAGCCAAATGTTTAAACGCAGCCATCAGGTGTGCGCACACACTGCTGCAAAACTATAGACACACCAATCAGCAGGAATCACAATAAAAAGCAATATGTATAAATTATTCAGTCTTCAATAAATATATTTACAGTAGGATAGCTCTAAATATTAGTCTTCAATAAATGTTTACAGTACTATAGAAATATTAGTCTTTAATAATTATGTTTACAGTAGTATAGCTATAAATATTAGTCTTCAATAAATATGTTTACAGTAGTATAGCTATAAATATTAGTCTTCAATAAATGTATTTACAGTATAGCTATAAATATTAGTCTTCAATAAATATGTTTACAGGAGTATAGCTATAAATATTAGTCTTCAATAATTATTTTTACAGTAGTATAGTATAGTCTTCAATAAATATCGAAGGCAATGTCCTAGTAAGAAAAAGAGAAAGCACGAAAGAGAGGAAGATTGGTAAACAGGAGATGGGATGGGGGAGAATAATTTGGTTGTGAAATGTAAACATCACTAGAAAGCTGTATAAATAAGCTTTACATTGTTGTATGGTTTGTTAGGATAGGAAAATGTTTAGCATCAGTCTATCACTGCTTGGTGAATACAGTATGATCATGTACTTTAAAGCAATACCTCTGAAACAAATCAAACCCAGATTATATCAGTATTAGTCAACTAGAAATGATACGAGAATTTAAGTTTGATTACAGCAGTGTGTAAATGAAGTTTCATTTCAGAGTTTCATTTTTCTAAAGAAATGATGCCAAGGTATCCATAATCCTGGACCAGGCCATTTCCTGAGCTTATGCTGTGGTGGTCATGGAGGTGTGGAATGCATCAGACTGATTGCTTGAAAGACTACAATGACAAATGAGTCCTCTATTAATCCTGTGGGCCAGTCTGATCACCTGCCGGTGACCTACTCACACCTGCAGCTTCTCCTTGATGGATGTCTAACATTCTCCAGCCTCCAGCACCTACACTACGGCTCAACACAGGAAGATTGGCCAGAGGAAAAATGGTCGTGCCCAACCGAGCCTGGTTTCTCTCAAGGTTTTTTTTTTCCTTCACTTCGTCAGTTGGTGAGATATATATATATATATATATATATATATATATATATATATATATATATATATATATATATATATATATATATATATATTATATATATATATATATATATATATATATATATATTGATTTTACCTGTAAAATAAATAAACAAAAATTTTACAAAAAAATTTATAAAAAATAAAAAAACTAAACTAATAAAAAACTAAACTAAAAGAATTGAGGGAAATGCTCAGAATAGATAGAGAGATTTGTCTAGCTGAAACACTAACTGTCCCTGACAGACTGGCCCGTATCTTTCACAGGCTGTGAGCCATTTCACAGTTTCAGTTTCTGCTGAAAGGCAAAATTCAAATTGTTATTTAAAGGTTATTTGTGAGAATCAGCTGTTGGTTTTAAATAATTACATTGGTTTGTTATGTTAAAAAAGGGCACATGAGCTAAAAATAAAAAACTAATAGAGATTCAGTCACATATTTACTTTATATGATATTTGCACATAAATAGTGCAAATATGTATGTACTGTTTTTCTTTATTAACTTAATCAATTAAAGAAGCATGTTGGTCAAAATCATCTTAAAATATATCATTCCCTATAGTCTCTTTCTATCACACATGGTCCAAAAGTCTATGTCACAGTCACATGCACATGTATCAACTTCAGCTTTGCAGATTTGACTGGAGTGATGGGTAAAGCTACTGTAAAGCGGTTTCATGGTGGCTCACAGCCTTTCTACATGCCTGTGAAGATAAGCCATTAAGACAGAAGAAGGAAAAGCAGGGATAAAGACCAAACCAAGGCTAAAAGGGCCAGTCATGTGTGAATCAATGGCTCTGACTGCCTGTTGTTAGGATAAAAAAAAAGACATGATTAACAAATAATAATACAATTTTCTATTATGATTGAATGAAGAAGATTATGAGAAATATATTAAAAATATTTCACTGTACACAGATTATTTAGCCATTTAGCATATAGTTTTATCTTATGGAACAATATTTGATCAGTGTGGAAAATACAAGATTATTAACAAGACTATTTGTTACTTTTCTCTTACAAATTGTGTTGAACTTTGTGATTTAGATGAAAAGGTCAAAGATTTTTCCATTATAATAATAATTCCTTACATTTATATACAACTCAGGCTCATTCTGAAAATGTACCTCTATATACATTTCTAGAGACCGCCAAATATGTCCCAGGAGCTACATTATTTATTTATACAGTATTTATTTTCGCAAATCTACCAGAGGCTGCTTCATACGCTTTTTAAAAAATCTTGTACCATTCGTGTCTGCTGTTCTCTCGTAAATCCACCAGAGGCCGCTGTTGACTGACTGATTGAATGACCTATCGACTAACCCACCCTCCTCCTTCCTTAAACCCAACTAATAGTATATTTAGAAGCACAGATTGACCCGCCCACCCGTACTAGACAAACTGGTAACAGCGGGAAAACCAATCATATGGAGGTAAGCAGTCAGCTGGTAAGCATGAGAAAGAAACGGTGTCACGCCCTGTAGCGATCATTTAAAAAGCTTAATGCAGCCATACGTACTTCTGGCTACATAATTCACAATATCCAGAAATGTTTATAGGGCTACATTTTCATAATAAACCTATGTTGTTTATATAGCACTTTTCTGGACACTCAAAGCGCTTTACACATTAGGGGAATCTCCTCATCCACCTGGATGACATGATGGAAGCCATATTGTGCCAGACCATACACCACACACCAGCTGATTAGTGGAGAGGAGACAGAGAGGAGACAGAGAGGAGACAGAGCAAATTTATGAATGAGTACCGATTTACCTGTGATTTCAGGCATTTGTCGACAATTTCTCAAAACCTGTCGGGGTTAAAATCATGGATGAACCCGGCAGTGTGAGAATTGCAGAGAGCTAGCTGCTGGCTGGCTCAATGTCTTATCAGTAAGCATTTACATATTTTTTGGTAAAAATTAAATGTTTTATATACAGTATAATTATTGCATGTAAATAATCGCACATTTAGTTTTATCACACAAAATCCATAATGTGCCATGTTGCCACACTTCTGGAGATCATCTGATTTTTTGCAGATAAAAAAAGGAAGGTCTAAAACAACAACAACAATAATAATAATAATAATAATAATAATAATAATAATAATAATAATAATAATAATGTAATGAGGAGGCTGATGCAGAGGGATCCATTTGCAGTGTATTTATTAAGCACAAGTGAAACAGAAACCACCAATAAGTGATATTCAAGACACTCACATGAATGACAGGCATAAGTAGGAAGGCAGGCGGCAAGTATTCGTTGGTCGGTATAACAGGCATAGGTCGGGGCTGGCAGCGAGGAGAACAAGGTCTAGAGCAGTCTGGGTCGGCAACGAGAGATCAAACAGAGTACAAGGAAATAACGCTCAGAAATGTTGACAGGGCAAACAAGACTTCGCAATGAAGTGAGCATGCAAGCAGCTTATATGGGTGTGTGTGTGATCCAAGTCAGGTGCAGCGCAATCAGTGACAGATACGGGGCTTCTGGGGGATGTAGTGTTAATAGTCCGGGGAGAGCGACCTCTGCTGGCCAATGAGGGGATTTATCGGGACCGAGTTGGTGACAGAACCCCCTTCCTGCGAGCGGCTCCTGACGCGAGGAGGCAAACGGCGCCGGGGTCTTCCACGTGGGCGAGGGGCCGGCATCTCCGGATGACGTTGGTGAAATTCTCTCAATAAGTTGGGATCAAGAATGTCAGCTCTATTGATCCAGGACCGTTCTTCCGGACCGTACGCCTCCCAGTCAACCAGATATTGTAGGTTTCCACCCCGGCGTCTGGATCTCAGAATGTCGTGAACTTGATACGCCTCCTCGTTGTCAATGATGATGGGTGCTGGTCCCTGTTCACCAACTGCCAACTCCCTCTCCACCTCAGTTGGACCAGCAGCCGGTTTTAACAGGGATACATGAAAAGTGGGAGAAATACGATAGTGGTTAGGTAGGGTAAGACGATAGGAAACAGGGGTTATTTGTCTTTCTATTCTGAATGGACCCACGTACCTGGGACTGAGTTTCTTGCATGGGAGTCTGAGACGAAGATCACGGGTAGATAACCAGACCCATTGTCCTGGAGAGTATTCTGGATTTTGGCGACGCCGACGATCGGCCTGTTCCTTGAAGCGTCGTATGGCTCGTGATAAGTGGGTGTGAGCAGAGTTCCACATGTCCTCGCTGCGTTGAAGCCAGTCATTAACGGCTGGAAGTTCGGTGGGTTCTCCAGACCAGGGAAATAGTGGTGGTTGAAAACCTAATGTACATTGAAATGGAGTTATGCCCGTAGCAGTTTTCCTAATCGAATTTTGTGCGTATTCCGCCCATATAAGGAATCTGCTCCAATCCTCCTGATTCTGCTGACAGTATGTACGTAGAAAACGGGTTATTTCTTGATTCAGACGTTCCGTTTGGCCATTGGACTGTGGGTGATAACCGGAGGTTAGACTGACGTTGATGTTAAGGCTTTTAAAGAATGCTGACCATACCCTGGATGTGAACTGTGGTCCCCGATCCGAGACAATATCTTCTGGCATACCATAGAACCGAAATACATGATTGCAAATTAGTTCTGCTGTCTCCAGAGCAGTGGGTAGTTTGGCGATGGGTATGAGTCTGCAGGCTTTTGAGAATCTGTCAATTATGGTTAGAATAGTGGTTTTACCTTGAGAGGGTGGAAGATCTGTGATGAAATCGATAGCTATGTGAGACCAGGGTCGTTGTGGGATGGGTAGTGGTTGTAATAATCCTGCTGGTCGATGATGTGAATGTTTGTGCATATTACAAAGAGTACATTTGTTGATAAATTTTATGGTGTCGCTCCGCATAGTGGACCACCAGTAACGGTTCTGAATGAGATCAAGGGTGCCGTTTATACCTGGATGACCGGAGCTGGGATTGGAATGTATTTGCTGAATTAATTTTTCTCGCATCACAGGGGGAACAAAAGTCTTTCCTACAGGGCAATCCCGAGGGGTTTGTTGATTCATTACTGCCTGAGAAATTTCGGTTTCTACATCCCATGTTATGGGAGCCAAGATGAGAGATTCCTTTAGAATAGGTTGATCCCTATCCTCCATTGGGTTTTCCTCGCATAGACGTGATAACGCATCCGCTTTAATATTTCTAGAGCCTGGAATGTACGTGACAGAAAAGTCAAAGCGGGTGAAGAATAATGCCCATCTAGCTTGACGGGGGTTGAGTCTCTTTGCAGAGCGGATGTATTCCAGATTCTTATGATCCGTGATGACAGTGAATTTATGTTTAGCTCCCTCCAACCAGTGTCTCCACTCCTCCATCGCAGCTTTCATAGCCAGTAGCTCTCGATTCCCCACATCATAATTGCATTCGGCCGAGTTAAGTTTGCGCGAAAAGAATGCACATGGGTGAAGTTTGGCTGGGTCTCCTTGTCTCTGAGATAATATTGCCCCGATGCCTGTGTTGGATGCGTCGATCTCTACAATGAAGGGTAAATTAGGATTAGGATGACAGAGAATGGGTGCTGTGGAGAAACGTGTCTTGAGCTTGGTGAAAGCGTGATCTGCTGCATTATTCCAGTGAATTTTTTTTCTGTCCTCCTCTGACGAGAGTAGTGAGAGGTGCGGCTACAGTACTAAAATTTCTAATGAAGCGTCTGTAAAAATTAGCAAATCCCAGGAATCTTTGTAGTTCTTTCAGTGTCTTTGGTTTCGGCCAATTGAGTACCGCATTAACCTTGCTCTCGTCCATAGCCACGCCCTCTGTTCCGATCACATATCCTAAGAATGAAATGGATGTTTTGTGGAATTCACATTTCTCTAGTTTGGCGTAGAGTTTATTCTCAATTAGTTTCTCCAATACTGCTCTTACATGTTTAGTATGTTCTTCTAGTGAATCTGAATATATTAAGATATCATCAATGTAGACAATCACCCATTGATTTAGCATATCTCTGAATATCTCGTTGACAAAGGCTTGGAATACAGAAGGACTATTTGCTAGTCCGAAGGGCATCACTAGATATTCATAGTGCCCATTGGCTGTAGAAAACGCCGTTTTCCACTCGTCTCCGCCCCTTATTCTAATGAGGTTGTACGCGTTACGTAGATCTAGCTTGGTGAAGTATTGGGCTGACCGTAATTGTTCTAGAGCTGTTGGAACCAAAGGTAGTGGGTAACGATACTTCACTGTGATTTCATTTAAACCTCTGTAGTCAATACAAGGGCGTAACCCACCGTCCTTCTTCCCCACAAAAAAGAATCCGGCGGATGCTGGTGATGTGGAAGGACGTATGAACCCTTTTTTCAACTCTTCTTGAATGTATGATCTCATGGTTTCGGTCTCTGTTTGAGACAGAGGGAAGATTCTCCCGCGAGGGGGCGCAGTGCCAGGTAACAGTTCAATGGAACAATCATACTCACGGTGGGGAGGTAGTTCTGTGGCTTTCTGTTTGTTAAATGCTTCTGATAAATCGGAATAAATAGAAGGGAGATTTGGGGTTGTGAGTGAGTCGATAGAACTTGAGATGGCATTTAACTGGATTGGGACCACAGATGACAAGCATTTTTTTAAACATTCATCACTCCATCTTTCTATCTCACCCTCCTTCCATGAAATGCGGGGATTGTGATCCTGAAGCCAGGGTAGTCCGAGTATTATTGGGTGTTGAGGAGAATCGATGATGTGGAAGTTGATAGTTTCTTTATGAAGCCAGCCCGTCTTGAGAGAGAGTTTGGTGGTGATGTAACGTACAGTACCCTCTCCTAGAGGGCGTCCGTCTACCGCCGTGACTGCCAATGGAGAATTACATAAGATTAGTGGTATAGCATTCCTTATAGCGAACTTGTGATCCATGAAATTACCAGCTGCACCAGAATCCACCATAGCAGAGTCATAAATGGGAATTTCGTTAGTGTACAAGGTTATGGGTATTTCAAAATTCTTATTGTTGATTGAAAAAATAGTTGAACTCACCGACAAGAACTTTTGAGGTGGTCTGACGGGGCATTGGGCTTTTACGTGACCAGGTCTGCCACAGTATAGGCAGAGGTTATGTGTAAAGCGTCTCTCCCGTTCTTCAGAGGACAGTTGAGTACGACCGATCTGCATGGGCTCATTCATGACATGGGGTGAAGTGGGTATATTGTGTGTGTGATTGACTGAACATGCCTGTAGTGGTTTCCGTGTGCGGAGTAAATTGTCCAGACGAATGGATAATTCAATTAATTGATCTAGAGATTTTCCATCATCCCGACAAGCCAGTTCGGTCTGTAGTTCAGAATTCAGAGCTTTCCTATAGAGGGTTTTTAAGGGATCATCTGTCCACCCGGTTTGTGCCGCTAAAGTGCGGAAATGTAGAGCGAATTCAGATGCTGGTTGATTACCCTGTTGTAGAGTTAACAATTCCTCTCCAGCGTGTTTTCCTCCCTCTGGGTGATCAAATACCACACAAAATCTTTGTAGAAAGTCCTTGAATGTGGTGAACGTGGGAACAGAATCGGGCCAGATGGCGGTGGCCCAATCGAGGGCTTTTTCAGAGAGTAGAGAACATACAAATGCAATCTTACTATGCTCGTCAGTGAACAGGTGAGGTTGTTGAGTGATAGACAGCTTGCATTGTAGCAGAAAACCTTTGCACTTCGTGGGATCGCCGTTAAATTTTTCCGGAAGTGCCAGACGTGGGCTGGCAACATTGCATGCGGTACCTGGTGGTGGGTTAGTCGGGAGAGATACGGCGGGGGATGGTGCAGGCGAAGTGATATTCAATCCTTGGAGAGCCTTTACGAGCTCCTCGGTAAGGTGAGTGAGGTGGGAGAGTTGTTGTTGATGTGTAGCGAGCACTTGAGCTTGTGCTGTGATTTCCGTGGTTAAAGCTTGCATGGCTGCTGGATCCATGTTTGGCGAAGTCTTCTGTAATGAGGAGGCTGATGCAGAGGGATCCATTTGCAGTGTATTTATTAAGCACAAGTGAAACAGAAACCACCAATAAGTGATATTCAAGACACTCACATGAATGACAGGCATAAGTAGGAAGGCAGGCGGCAAGTATTCGTTGGTCGGTATAACAGGCATAGGTCGGGGCTGGCAGCGAGGAGAACAAGGTCTAGAGCAGTCTGGGTCGGCAACGAGAGATCAAACAGAGTACAAGGAAATAACGCTCAGAAATGTTGACAGGGCAAACAAGACTTCGCAATGAAGTGAGCATGCAAGCAGCTTATATGGGTGTGTGTGTGATCCAAGTCAGGTGCAGCGCAATCAGTGACAGATACGGGGCTTCTGGGGGATGTAGTGTTAATAGTCCGGGGAGAGCGACCTCTGCTGGCCAATGAGGGGATTTATCGGGACCGAGTTGGTGACAAATAATAATAACAACAATAATTATAATAATAATAATAATAACGATGATGATAATAATAATAATTATTATTATTGTTATTATTATTAAATCATTAAAAACAAATCCATCAAATAAGCATATCTGCCTTCCAACTAGAAAAAAGGATTTTGTACCAAATACTAATCTTGTGTACACCTCAAAAAAGGCCTTCAGAAAATAAACTTTTCTCCAAGATATCATTATCATTATTACCTGTGATACTCATCTCAACTAAAGTGGTCTGTGCATCCTTGTTCTTGTCTCCATTTGCCTTGACGATCTCCTAGCAAAACAAAATATCCTTCAGCAGCATCTCCAGTTTCTCATTTATCTGCGATCTTCAGTTAATCATGTTTGAACATTGACCTACCTTCTCTTGTGTGCCACAAATCCTCACAACTGTTAAATAAGTTTGTTGAGTTGTAATTTAGTGGCATCTATGGTCAAGAGAGAAATTAAGGTTGAAGACAATTCTGTAAAATATATTCTTTTAAAACTTCATTCATTCATTCATTCATTTTCTTTTCGGCTTAGTTCCTTTGTTAATCTGGGGTCGCCACAGCGAAATGAACCGCCATCTTATCCACCAAATGTTTTTACGCAGCGGATGCCCTTCCAGCTGCAACCCATCACTGGGAAACATCCATACACACTCATTCACACTCATACACTACAGACAATTTAGCTTACCTATACCTATAGCGCATGTCTTTGGACATGGTCTTTGGAAACCGGAGCACCCGGAAGAAACCCATGTGAGCACAGGGAGAACATGCAAACTTTACACAGAAATGCCAGCTGACCCAGCCGAGGCTTGAACCAGCGACTTTCTTGCTGTGAGGGGGATTGATTTAAACTTGAAGATAGCCTTTGTTTCTATGCATAATAGTCAAGAAGATATTAGTTGACGTCAAAGTTAAAATCTGAAACAACAAAGTGTAAATCTGACCTAAAATATTTCACACAAAATAAAAGTTCACCACATTCAAAAATTGCATGCAGGTCCCACAGATTTGTTGTTTTTTCAGCATTTGTGTTTACCCTTTCCAAAAATTACTTTATGATTTTGGGATCCATCTTTCCACAGTGAGAACTGAGGAGTTCAGATTCAACTATTACAGAAGGTTTACATGCTATAGAAAGAAAGTTTTAGAAGAAAATAAGATGCATTAAGAGTCAGGGCCAAAAAATAGTTTGAAGGTCAGAGTCAAATTTAACTTTTTGGGAGATTTATTTAATAATTTAATAATTTATTTTTGGGAGGGAATCTTCTGTAGCCAAACTTGGCATCATGTTTACTTTTGGAGCATCAGCTACTTTATCAGTGTGCCAAACTGTATAACTTTCTGGAAAACAATTCTTTGGACTGCCATAGACCTCCAGACCAGAAGAAGGAGGAGGAGTAGAAGAAGAAGAACACTGAAAAAAAAATGATTCAAAGATCATTCCTTGGACTTACTAATTTTTAATGTTAAGTGGTGTAAACAATTTATTTGGGCTGAATAAACAAATAAACAAATTAAGTTGAACATTACTAAATATTATTTGTTTGATTAAATTCAACATATATAGAAATTGTTTGCAACAGTTTTGAAGAAATAATTATTTTTCAGTGAAGAAGAAGAAGAAGACGAAGAAGAAGAAGAAGAAGAAGAAGAAGGAAGCCAATATATACTGTACAACAAGGATCTTTGCAGCTTTGTAGCTTTGTCCATAATAACATACAGTAAATCCATATAATACTGACCATCTCTGTTTTTTTGGCCAAATAATAAACATTTAGCAGATCCTACAGGGTGTTTTTGTTTTCAATTAAATTCATCTTTATTTCTATAGCACTTTTACAGTGTAGATTGTGTCAAAGCAGCTTAACATAGTTCTAGTAAATTGAAATCTGTAAATTGAAGTTGTGTGAGTCCAGTTTTCTGAGTTAAAGTTCAGTTCAGTATGGTATAACACTTGACTTTGGGGCCATGATGTCTTAAAGTGCTCTCTTTTAACAGTTTTTTTAGGACCAGAGATGACTTTTAACCTGTAAAGGGTTAGTTTACCCATGAAATGAAATGAGTAAATTATCATTTACTCTTATTTATTTAGATTTAGATTTATTTAGATTTAGATTCTTATCAGTTCCATTTTTGGATGAATATAGAAGGTATTCTAAATTTTGACCCATCGACTTTCATAGTAGAAAAAGAAAATGGAAGTCACTGGCATTTTTCAACGACATAAGCATTATTTTTCTAAATTCATTTTTCTAAAGAATTCAGAGACAAAAACCTCTCAAAGTGCCATCTGGATTTTTTTTTCTAAAATGAGCAGTTTTCATTGTCACCTACAGTATGTGTAGGTTCTATAATTTAAATTTTTTGGCAAAGAATAGGTTATTTCTATGGCTATGAACTATTATATATTCTATTTCTACAAACTAACTGAACATGAACATAAACTTAAAGGCTTTTGCATACTCTACATATCTTCTTTTGTGTTCAACAGAAAAAAGAAACTCAAAAATGAAAAAGAGCACATGTCACTCCGCTACTCACCCGTTTGCACTGACTGCCAGTTGCTGCTCGCATCAAATTCAAAGCTCTGATGCTTGCTTACAAAGCCACCTCTGGCTTTGCTCCTTCTTATCTGCTCTCACTTCTTCAGATTTATGTGCCCTCTAGAAACTTGCCTTCTGTGAATGAATGTCCCCTAGTGGTTCCATCCCAAGAAATCACTTTCCCGAACTCTCGCATTCAATCTGCCCATGTGGTGGAATGAACTCCCTAACTGCATCAGAACGGCAGAGTCACTTGCTGTCTTCAAGAAACGACTAAAAACTCAACTATTTAGTCTCCACTTTCCTTCCTAATCTGCAACTGCCTCTCTGGCTATACCACTAACTGTACTCTCTTTCTCTCTCAAAAAAAAAAAGAAAAACTTACATTAATAATGCTTTGCTTCTTAGACTTTACACACCTGAAACTTGCCTTATTTGTAAGTCGCTTTGGATAAAAGCATCTGCTAAATGACTAAATATAAATGTATGTAAAAGCAAATAGGTTTTGAACAAGTGAAAGCTAGGTAAATGATAAAAGACTATATCAGGAAGGACACAAGATATGATGTTTTTTTAAGCTCTTTTACGAGTTCAGTCGAACGAAATTGTACGAAAGCCTAATATAGCCTACTCGCCAGCCTGATCTCACGAGAAAATGTAAGTATTTTACGATTTGTCAGTTTAGTGGCTAACTCGTACAATTTTTAAAAAGGAGGCGTGGCACCTAACCCCACCCCTAAACTCAACTGTCATTGGGGGATGAGCAAATCATACTAAATTGTACGAATTAGATTGTACAAATTCATACGAATTAGCCACTAAATCAAAAAGTTATGAATTGCCAAGAGATTGTGTTGGAAAATTGGCAAGCATCATTTTGATCTAGGATATATTCTATCTTTACTAAACAGTAATGACTCAATAAACAATAAAGACATACAGTTGATGTCAGAATTAATAGCCCCCCTGAAATATTAGCCCCTCTGTTTATTTTTTCCCCCAATTTCTGGTTAATGAAGGGAAGATTTTTTCAATACATTTCTATAACTCATTTCTAATAACTGATTTATTTTATCTTTGCAATGATGACAGTAAATAATATTTTACCAAATATTTTTCAAGATACTTCTATTTAACTTAAAGTGACATTTAAAGGCTTAACTTGGTTAATTAGGTTAACTAGGCAGGTTAGGGCAACTAGGCAAGTTATTGTATAATGATGGTTTGTTCTGTAGACTATCGGAAAAAATATAGCTTAAAGGGGCTAATCGTTTTGACCTTAAAATAGGTTTAAAAAAAAAAAATTAAAAACTGCTCTTGTTCTAGCCGAAATAAAACAAATAAGAATTTCTCCAGAAGAAAAAATATTATCAGACATACTATGAAAATTTCCTTGCTCTGTTAAACAATTTGGAAAATATTTAATAAAGGGGGGCTAATAATTCTCACTTCAACTGTATATGGATTTGTCATTGTAGGACCGGAGAGTATCCCAGCTTGTATTCAAAGTGGCACTCAGCTGTGTGCACTGATGTGACAAGCTGAGCTGTGAAGAAGAGAGATGCATTCAGCTGGAAAAGGTATTTTGAAGAAGGATTATCTTAGATCTTACCAAAGGGCTGCAATACACACACACACACGTGTCTACCAAACGCTTGAACACAAGTACAGTACATGTACCCACAACATCCACGTATGTACACACAAAGTATAAAGGCAGACAAAGAATGTATCTGATGTATCTGTATGTATTGATCTGTGTGTGTCTCAGGAAAAGTTGGATGATTGTGTAATTTTTTCCATTGCAGTCTTATGGGAAAAGGCTTAAAATCCAGTGCTGTGATTGACAGATCCTTAAAGTTCTGCAAAAGTGCTGTCTCTTTCAGCTTAACAAAACCCACTTCTGTAAAAAGTGAAAAAAAACTTGTGGATGTCATTCTATGCTCTTTAAAAAAAAAAAAAAAAAAAAAAAACTGAGCATATGAAGAATCGGGGTTTGAATTAAAATGCCTGGTTTCATTTTGAGGCTGTTTTGCTTAATAAGAAGCATGATGAAAAAAAATCAAGTTAACATGCAAATCAGGCAAATTTTGGTTAATCCTTTAGTCCAAACTGTTTACATTCTCTAGAGAAACTGAAATATTTATCCAAGCATATATTCAGAGTTTACAAAACATGGATTTTTCTTTTGCTGTATAGGAGAAGAATTGTTGATTAAATGTAAAAACAAATATATATTTTGTTGTTTTAAAAAAACACTATTTTGTTTGGTCAGTTCTTCTAATGCTAAATTCAAAATGCCTCATTTAGTCAACAAATGCAATGCATCTGCAGATTTTAATTTAATTTAATTTAATTTAATTTAATTTAATTTAATTTAATTTAATTTAATTTAATTTAATTTAATTTAATTTAATTTAATTTAATTTAATTTCAAAGATTAAATAATTTCATAGGATTTTGCAACATTTTCATTTCAGAATGACATAATTTCTGTAACGTTAAACACAAGTTTATATGTACTTTATATGTACTTTCAAGTAATTCACATTTATTTTTGTATTTCTTTCATCTTCTTTTTTTAAAGAATGTGCTATTTTGTTCGAAAAGGGTTTGAGATGCCACTTTTGCCATTTATTATGCTGCATTTAATTCTGCACAGTGATTAGATAAACAAACAGGAGTGCAATGAACTGCAAGATATAGGCCATGGTGATTTTTTCATTTAATTGCTTTGCATGGTTGTCAATGTGAGAAAAATCCTATTATACAGGAGTTAAACAAATATTCAGCTGCAGAATAGTTATGTTCAGTTACAATACAAATTTCACAAAAGAAGCAGGTATTTGAGAAGTACTTTAGACAAACACCACAACATTACGAGAAAATGGAGATCAGTGTTGCCAGATACATTTGAATGTTTCCAGCCCAAACTGTCCAAAACTGTCCAAAACTCACAAAAAACATCTTAAAAATAAAAACACAAGTTTACTGTTGGTACACACACTTGGTTTTTGTTAAATATTTAACAAAAAGTACAAATACAAAATCTGCAGAAAGATGTTCATCGTCTGACATCATCCAAATGTAAACAAATATAAATTTAAGTAAAAGTATTTCAGTAATTAAAAATAAACTTATATATTGTTACCTCAGAATTACTGTATAAGGTTATTCACATATTCTTATTAAATGACTTATAACTTATTTACATTATGTTTTTTTATAAGTTGTTTACATTTTAAGACTTTTTATTTAAAAAACAAAAGGTTTTACCAACAAAGTCGAACTCTAGATTGTCTCTATAAGGTTCTTTCTGTGAGCCAATCAACATTTCGAAAGCATGCACGAGGACCAATCAGGATCAGCTTTCTTTGTCATTCCGCCGGACTGCTCTGTTCACAGCGGGAAAGACCAGAAAGAAACACAAAATCTGAGTCGACTAAATAATGCCGCACCACACAAAATTGAGAAGATACCTGAAACTGAAAACTGTGTGTAAATTTGAGGATTTAGAAGCATTTTTTTGACATTGAGATGAAATGTTAAATTCTCCATTGTTGAAAAAGAAACAATTATTAAAAAATGTATGTGAAATATTTTTGTTTGTGTATAGACAGTCATTTGCTCATTTTCTGTTTTGTTTTAAAGTCTTTAAATTTGATATTAAGCCTTGGAGGCAAATACTTTTTATACAATTTAATAACAAAAGTTCAATAGTTCATATAGAGCATAAAATCCAATATATATTACCATAATTATATAAAATTTACATCTGCACTGAACTAAATATTAAACACAGCCTTGTGTGCTTAATTTAAACAAGAAAAAATATTCATCTTAAAACATTAAATAAATGTTATAGAAAGCAAAAATGTAACTTTCTCAAGCATTCTCAGTGATCTGCCAGATAGAACCTTACAATTTCAAGCGGAAAATTACTTTTTAGAATTAGAAGGTTCTATCTGTATTTTCTCAGTTTTTTTTTTACCCCAATTTTTGCAAATGAAAGAGAATTTTCAACATTTACATTTAGAGTATATTTTGGGTCTCTGTCATGTATTAAAGAGAACTGTTACATATTGTTTGCTATGGAATGCAAAAACTGTGATGCTCAATATCTCAAAATCATTCAGAACGCAGATAGAACCTTAAAATTCCAATGTGACGATATATAATTACAATATGCATACCAATACAATCTAAAGTGGATTAATTTTATTTGTATTTAAAGCTCAGATGTTTGAAAAAAGTCAGGTTAACTAATATATATGAGTTCAGCTGACTATTTTAAAAGTAAAATAAGTTCAGACTGCTTTCATTCTGCTGTGGCGACCTCTGATAATTTACAGACTAAGTAAAAGAAAAATGAATGATTAATGAATGCATGAATGAATGAAGTTCTGCCAAGTAAAACTTTCAACATAGGCTCATCCTGAAAAAAATCCCTACATATTGCGAATTATGTAGCCAGAGCTACGTATGGCAGCATTTCATCTTTAAAACAAACGCTATGAGGCAGTATGATGCCGTTCCTTTTCTAGCTTACCAGCTGACCACTTACCAGTACCGTGCAGAGACTTTCCAAGGTGCATGTGCTGAGAAAACTGAAAAGCTTCTGGTACACAGCGGCCTCTGGTGCATTCGCGAAAACAAAAATTGAAAAAGACGTAGCTCCTGGGATGTATTTGGTGATCTCCAGAAATGTACATAGGGGTACGTAATCAGAATGAGCCTGGGTTGAAAACTTTGATATATAAGCTATGTCAACACATTCAATCCAGATTCAGTCCATATCAATCCAGTTAACATACCTCAAAATATTAAGGTGTCATAACTAATTGGTACAATCATTTTACAGTGTATAGGTTCTATCGAATGATTTGAAAAATGGTAACATTTTACAATAAGGCTTCATCACTTGCTGATAGTTATGTATTTACATTAGCAATAAATGAACAATACCTACCTAGTATTTATTAATCAATGTTAATGTTAGTTAATAAAAAATAAAGTCGTTTATTGTCATTTCTTGTTAACTCACAGTGTTAAAGAGCCCATATTATGGGTTTTTGAAAATGCCCTTCCATGTAGTGTGTCACACAGCTCTAAGTGAAGTGAAATATCCAGCTAAGGCTTAAATCTGTAAGTGTACAGTGTTTAAAACTATTGATTCATCTATAAAAGAGTCGACTCATAGTGCTTCAAACGAGTCGTCTTGATAACGAGTTATTAGGTGTTTCGCGATGACGCAGCTACGAAACACAAGTAGTTGCACGCGCAAGCCCGGGAGATTTGAAACCTGCGGCTCCGCCCACTAACAGAAAAAAGTCACTCACACACACACACAGAGACACACACAGACACACGCACACACACAGAGACACACACAGACACCGGTAGAATGAAGTCACGCTGTGCAGATGGAGATTATTGACAGTTCACCCAAAGATGAAACCTTAGCATATAGCCTAGCCTTGAGCAGATCGAGAGCCTCTGGAAACTACCTGCTTACAAAGAAGACTTCTTCAGTTTGTTAAAGGAAGGATCAGTATAGACTGTCAGAACAAGGATCAGTGGATCATGAATCAGTTTCTTCCCCCATTTCACCAGTGTAAGTACGTGCGATTAAAATTGTTGCCTCGTTTACTCTATCTTGCAAATTATGCATTTAGTTGTGTTTTGTTACTTGTAACCGCGTGTGCTGTATCAGGTTAACTCTTTATATTCTCATATCGCGTGTAAAGCTACGTTGAAAACGCGACGCGTGCCGCTTTGTTTATGGATAGTCAGCTATGTGTGTGTGTGTAATGTGTGTGTGTGTGTGGCTCCTCTGAGGACGGTCGTTTGTGTGAGTGTCTCCTCTTAGGAGGTTGATGTGTGTGTGTGCGTGTCTCTGAATAGGGTAAAGCTCTAGGCAAAGGGTGATCAAAGGGACCCGTTTGTAAAGTGAGGACTTTAGGGGGTGTCGCGGTTGAAATCTTAGGGTTGTAATCGCGGATGTAACTGAGGACGCGGAGGGGGAGGGAGGTGTCGCCGCCGCGCCGTCTCTATTCTGGACGCGCCGGCCCTGTGTGTGCGTGTGTGTAAAAAGAGCAAGTAGACTGCTAGGACATATCCTCGCCAGTTCTTGGACTTTTTGCTTGATAAAATAGTTAGTCGTCAGTATTTTCTAGTCCATCGTCTGTATTTACATTCACCCACTGGCAGCCAAAATCCACTATGAAGCGTGTGTACACTGTGACTACTTTTATATTGATCATTAGCTGCTGGGCATTTCACTCTGTCTGGCCCTGAAGCCTGTCAGTGTCGTCGACCAATCGCAGCAGCCTGTCATTGGTCCAATCAGCGCAGATTAGCTTCGCGCTGAGGACGGGTTTGGGTACAAATGAATCGCTGAACGATTCATATGGGAGTCGCTGGGATAACTAGGTAAAAATAAATGCATATTATAAGACCATCAAAGTGTTGTTTGACCTTGCATGCATATTAGACTGTTGTTGGAGACCCTTACAACCTAAATATGACCCTATTTCATCTATAATATGGGCTCTTTAACAATCATAACTTTAATTTTAATAATGCATTAGTAAATGTTTAACCATGATAAATAAGTTATATACTGTTCATTCTTCATGCTAGTAAATATATAGAACCTTATTGTAAAGTGTGACAAAAAAGACATCTGCAAACATCAATATCTCATGAACTTGTGCTTGTGTGATATTTGAGCAAGCAAGTCTCCCTTTTGAAGGATCAGTGGGTTTGCCTGCTTCAGCCCTGGGTTGAAATTATAATGCTCTTTCTTTCTGTCTGTCTATCCCTCTGTTGCTTTCTCTGACTCACACTTATGAACACTCACACATGCACACTCACACACACACGCACGCACGCACGCACACACGCACGCACGCACGCACGCACGCACGCACGCACGCACGCACGCACGCACACACACACACACACACACACACACACACACACACACACACACACACACACACACACACACATCTTATTCCCTCTGTTCCTCTAGGGACATTGGAAGGCCAATTAGTGCTGCTAGTATATCTGGTCCTGTTTCAAAAAAATAAAAAAAATTAAAATTGCCCCGCTCAATTAACAGCCTACCAGAGAATTCTCCATGAATTATAAAGCTTTCTTGGTTCAGCCAGATGAAATGATGTCTGATTCCCTCAGGATTGTACATAACATTTAGTGAGTTATTCTGTGTTGATGAGTTTCGATTGGAAATGTATGTTTCCGCCGCCTCTCCTGTGGCGTTTTGTCTCCCAGTGAATTGAGATAATGATGTTGACATTTGCCATGCCACGAGACATGTTTTGTTGCATGCTCCCCGTTGTAAATCCATATTCTGATCTTTTACTCTATACATTTAATGTGTGATATGTATCATCATATCAATTTCCATTTAACATACATACTTTATGTAGACACATATTTAATTACAATTCATACTTTGCATTATGTTTTTGTCAACCAACAGTCAATAATGTTCCCCATATGCTTTGGGCAGTAACAGTACTTTGAGGACAAATGTGACAGAAAAGAAGAAATGGCAATGAGAAATGGTGACCATTTCTGCCGGGTTTCCAACTACACCAAAAACTCTAATAAGTTGAGACTACTCAAATGATTCCCTTAGTTCGTGGGAAATCGACAACTTAATTAATTTAGTTGACCAGATGTGGTCTCTCCATTGAATTAATTTAAATGTTTAAGTACAGATAACTTAAATGTTTAAATACAGATAGCTTAAAATGGCTAATAGACAAAACTTCAAAATTTTTCAGCTTTCATATTCTTCACTTAATCCCAGGGTCGTTTATATCGAAGTTGATACTTAGCCGCACCATGTTGATGTTTCGTAACATATAATTTTTACGAGGTGGGTCTTTAGCCCAACACTCAACCTCCAACCTGGAGGACCAGGACATACACACAAACACTACGGACAGTTTAGCTTACCCAATTCACAGATAGCGCATGTCTTTGGACTTGTGGGGGAAACCAGAGCACCTGGAGGAAACCCACGCCAACCCGAGGAGAACCTGCCAACTCCATACAGAAATGCCAACTGACTCAGCTGGGGCTCAAACCATCGACCTTTTTGCTGCAAGGTGACAGTGCTACCCATTGCGCCACAGTGTTGCCCCTGCATGTTAAGAAAAATGTATATAAGCTTTTTATATCCACTTACTAGTTTAACTTTTCTCTTTCATCAGATGGGTTCAGGTAATGCCTCTGTCCTGCTGCGCTTCAGCTAAATTCAGCATCACAAACAAAATGACCAAGGCAGAATTTCAAGTGCAACCAATCATTTTAAAAAGAGACATGGTGAATCGTTTAAAGAAATTTAAATGTTCAGAGAACTTAAAATATTAATTAAAAGGTTTTTTTTTGCTGTCAAATGAGTAAGCTAAACACCTATTTAAGTTTAATGTCAAAACTTGGTATTTTAAGTAATGTCAAGTTATATTCACTTAATATCTTTCGTAATGACAACAGAGAAGTTTACAGTGTAACAATTTTTTTTGAATCCAGCTTTTGGTGTTCTGTTCATTCTCAAGATTTATTTGCTTATTCAGATTCAAACATTTATTTTTTCAATAACTTTAATTATATCAAAGCTTTTCCTGCTGTCTGGCTGTAGTTTTGTGAATGTTAATTTTGTTTCACTTATTATTTATTAGCTTAGTTAATACTTCAACCATAGTTTTCTATTTTTTGCAGCTGAAGAAAAAATTATACATATTATTTCCCAAAGCAAGGATATTTTTTTAAAGTATTTGCGATTGTGTTTTAGTCTGATTCATTTTAATTTGGGTGGAATAATAAAAATATATTAATAAAATGTATTAGTCACTTTAAAAAAAAATGCTTTTTTTATTTGGCTTAAGAGCACTGGTGTATGTGATTCTGTTGTTACAAACAAAAGAAGATTTAAATAAAAATGCTGGTTGATGGCACCCATTGACTTTCATAGGAAAATCCCTAAAAATTGGTGCCATAACACTCTTTAAAATATTTTCTTTTGTGATCAACAGAAGAAAGAAACTTGAATAGGTTTTAAACAAACAAAGGGTGAGTAAGTAATGACTGAGATTTAATTCTTTGGCTAAACCTACCCCAATAAAAATGCAATGTTTAAAAATCTCTTGATTAAACAACAGTTTGTGTGATTATTGCCTTGTGTTATGAGTTTGTTTGTTTTCCAATCCTTTCAGCAATCAGTGTCCTCCCTTTGTTCAGCAGTCGGCTGTACTCTACATGCGTGAGCTGCAGCCTCAGATCTCTGGCTTCTGTGTGCCCTTTCCTGCCTGGTCTTTGCCATTATCATCCACCTGGTGCTTCCTCTGCCTCTCAGAGCTCTGCCCTGCTGCACACGAGGTAGAGTCCAGCATCCACTAGCCATTTTTCATATCTTGTGTAATTCCTGTTGTTGTGCTGTTTTATGCCTGACTTGAATCTTTTCAGATTTTTAGTCAAATTGATCCCTGTTCTTTGTGCATTTGAGTCAAACTGCTGAAAGCCACTGAGAATTCTCTGATAGTACTAAATTATGGTTGTAACAATAGCAGATAATGTGGTTTCCATTCAGGCTATGGTACACTGGACCAGCTCAATACCCTCACCAGGGTGCTTGAGGGTTCATGGGAGTCCACATATGTTTCGTAAACTTGGAGAAGGCGTTTGACCATGTCTCTTGTAGCATGCTGTGGGAGGTGCTTTGTTAAGGGCTGTATTCTCCCTGTTTAAACAAAGCAGAAGTTTGGTTCGCAGTACTGGCAATAACTCAGACTTGTTTCCAGTGCATGTTGGACTCTGCCAGGGCTGCCCTTTGCCCTTTATGGACTGTTTTTTATATGTGCAGCCTTGGGCTGAAGGGGTCCGGTTCAGGGACCTCAGGATTTCATTTCAGTTTTTTTGCAGATGATGTTGTTCTGTTGGCTTCGTTGGACAAGGACCTTCAGCATACACTAGGGCAGTTTGCTGCCGAGTGTGACACGGTTGGGATAAGAATCAGTACCTCCAAGTCAGAGGCCACCGTGCTCCACTGGAAAAAGGTGGCTTCTCCAGGGTGGAGGAAAGTCTCTACCCCAGGTGAGGAGCTCTGAGTAGAGCTGCTGCTCCTCCACATCGAGAAAATGAGCTGAGGTGACTCGGGCATTTGTTTTGGATGCCTACCTAGGGAGGTGTTTCAGGCATGTCCCACTGGGAGGAGGCCTAGGGGAAGACCCAGGAGTCTCTTGAAGAACTGTTTCGTGCCTGTCCTGGGAACGCTTTGGCATCCCCACTGGAGGAACTGGAGGAAGTGTTTGGGGATAGGAAAGTGTAGGATTCTCTCCTGAGACTGCCCCGTCACCCAGCCCTGGAAAAGCAGAAGAAAATGAATGAATGAATAAATGAATGAATGAATGACAATAGCCGACCAATTCAATTCCATTTAGAACTATGCTTTGAAAGTGCCAAGACCGTTACGGTGTTATTACTGTTTAATAAATTTTAAAATGTATAATTTTTAAATTTCCCCACCCTCCTTAGTTACTGTTGTTACGCCTGTCAAGCTTTAGTGACTGCAACATCTATTACAATGTCTATGGGCCAGTGTTAGACATTCCCAGGGATCATTTTTGGTGAACAGGTGAGATATCCGAGAAAGTCAGACAAAAAAGGACTACAGTATGCATTACAGGGGTATATTAACAACATAATAGGAGACCGATTAGAAAATAACTGAATCAAAATTAAAGCTAGGTTAGCCTAGCCGCCTCATACGCTGACCATTCAACAGCTTAGTTTATGCACGGCAGGAGAGGGGAAATTCAAAAATAATCTAATAATAACAAATTAAACTGTGATTTCTCTATTTTTAGCCAAAAAGCCTGATAGATGAATTGTTGTGCAATGAAATATACCGTTACTTATCGACAAGGAAACACTCATGGACAGTGCTTCTACATCATTCATTCATAGAAAGAACTCCCAGAAAGGTGAAATTGATGGATTTGTGCATTTATTAGCACCATTTACCCATAACAATGTATACCTTTCAATGTCTGTACGTATGTTTGTTTGCTCTTTATACCGCTTCTATTCTAATTTTCAGTTAAGTGGAATAAAAAAAATAATTAAAATGCAAATTAAAGTATAAATAGCAGAAGTGAACTGATAGATTTTCCTTACCAGCAAATATTAATCAGACACCAAATATAAAAGCAGACACTAAACCACTATAACATCGTCACCATTGACTAAATCTCCGAAAGAAAGACAAGAACAACAGTGATTTGTAGCTCTGACATGGACATCAAGGCTTATAAATACTCAAAAACAGCTGCGGATGAAGTATATTGATTGCAAGTGCTCAGATTGTGATCATATCTTTTTTGTTCGGTTGATATGTAATTTCAAATATTCATAGCTTGAAACAGATGGAAAATAATTGCTATTAGTGACCACTATGGCAACGGCTTAAATGGAGCAGTGCTCATAATATCGAGCGAAAAAAAGAAAAAGACAGCTGGGAAACATAACCTGTTTTGTATTTTTGTAGGAAACACAGTTTAGATCTTTTAGGGTAAGAGGAGTGTGAGTTATTACCGTCGGTCTATCATTGAATGTGTCAGAAATATCGAAATCCAACTTAACTCCACTCCTTTAGCGTCCCTCACAGAGCTTGATCCACGCTGACATTTCTCCTCTTGGGTTTTAGGTTTTGAAAAGGGAAAAAATTCCACCACCCTATCCAAACTTTAAGGATACCTGGTATCAGACTTGCACAATCCATATGCACAACGCTTTGGCCTGTTTCCCTTTCTCGAAAGCTTTGCCTTTGAATGTCACTTTAAGCTGTATAGAAGTGTCTTGAAAAATAAATCAGTTATTAGAGATGATTTATTAAAACTATTATATTTAGAAATATGTTGAAAAAAATCTTCTCTCTGTTAAACAGAAATTGGGGGAAAAAATAAACAGCGGGCTAATAATTCTGACTTCAACTGTATGGGCAGGTGAGATATGAGTTTATGTATATAAACATTTAATGTTAAATAATTTATCTTGCACACTACTTGTCTATTTGCATCTCTATGTGTGTATATTTTGACCTATTTATTGAAAGACTGTATTTAAATCACTTTATTAGGTACATCTTACTAGGTTGGACCCATTTTGCCTTCAGAACTGCCTCAATCCTTTGCAGCATAGATTCAACAAGGTACTGGAAATATTCCTATATTGGATTGAGATCTGGTGACTGCGGAGGCCATTGGAGTACAGTGAACTCATTGTCATCTTTAAGAAACCAGTCTGAAATGATTCGTGCTTTATGACATGACGCGTTATCCTGCTGGAAGTAGCCATCAGAAGATGGTACACTGTGGTCATAAAGGGATGGACGTGGTCAGCAACAATACTCAGGTAGGCTGTGGCGTTGACACAATGCTCAATTGATACTAATGGGCCCAAAGTGTGCCAAGAAACATATCCCCCACACCATTATACCACCAACACCAGCCTGAACCATTGATACAAGGCAGGATGGATCCATGCTTTCATGTTGTTGACGCCAAATGCTGACCCTACCATCTGAATGTCCGAATGTATTGTCTTAAAAGAATGTAATTGTATTTTGCACTCATTTCACATGTTTGTTTCCTTTATACTCTCTAAATGTATGTCGCTGTATTTATATATATATATATATATATATATATATATATATATATATATATATATATATATATATATAAATGAATATATAAACTGTGCAAATGCTGTGGTAGCAATATGTCCTTCAGTCATTTACTCTTACTGTAATTGCTCATTGTTTCTTTGCTGTAATTGGTGCTGCTTTTGTTGAATAGCCCTTTGACTCTGAGTCAGTCTTTCTCCCACAGTCCCGTCTGCTCGTCTCTATTTTTATCAGTCCATCCTCTGATCAGTTGTTCTGCCTCACTCATCTTTCCACCTTCTTTAATGCTGCTCCCACTTTAACATCTCAGGCTTTTCAGATTACACCTTGCATGGCCAGTCATCTCCTTATTATACAGCGGCTGGGCCAAAGGGCCACTTTCTTACACCGGGATGAAAAGAAGAGATGAAGTTCTTGCACGGAGAACCCGTTCTGTCAGATGATCTACAGGTTTGAGGGGAATTCTGTTCAAGACTCTGAACCGAATCATGAATAATAGATTGACTCAGCTGGCTTGATCTAGAGACAGCCAGTGAAAATAACCTTGGATATGAATTGTGGATCATGGCCAGGATCCTTGTGTGTGTCACCATGGAGATATTCCCAATTTCAATCTTTTCAATTGACTTATTCACCTTCTTTTACTCCTGCAGTCTGAAGCGTCTAATGTGGCAAAATCACTCTGGTTTTCTCAAGAGCATTTGCAAAGTAATGAGCAGTGTGAAAATCTGCTTTTTGTCTCTTTTAATTGTGTGTGGTTTGATTTCCGAAGAGGTTGATGATGTTGCTAATAAACCCTAACTATAGCCTTCGTAATTATACAATTATGTTCAAATAAAAGCTTTGCAAGTGACAGAATTGCCTTGTGGTTGATGTGGGTGGCTTTAAAGAAAATACCTGCATATAATATCTAGTATTTGAAGATTCATCTAATTTGTCATATGTTATGAAGATTTCTTAAGAGGGAGCCAAGTGTGAAGTTGTTTTTATAACAATCAAATCCTCATGTCAGAATTTAATTAATAATTAGAATTTCTAAACTTAACCATCCTGTCGTGTTCACATCCCGCCCCTTACTTTAGTGTTCCCGGTCAAAATTGACTGGTCTGTTTTAACTGCTTTTATATTAGCGCACACACACGCACACACAAATTTTTCAGCACCAAATTTTTATTCAACATTCTTAAGGTGTGAACAATATCTTAAAATAGTTTAACATGAATTTAAAGAATTAGACAAAATAAGTGAAATACAAATAGGCACTCAAAATTAATCAAAAAAATTATTTACCAGCAAAGCACAAACCAAAAGGGTATCTAGCACTAGTAATAATTTGGTCAATTTTGAGCAAGATACTAATGGTCTAGTGTCGAGTGTTTCCCAAAACCCGTAGTTTCTCTGTCGCAGATCTATCGTTTGAACCTCGTTAGTTATAACGTAAAATGCCCATAATGATGCTCTAACCGGGGTGGATTAATTACGTCTTTAGAGAAGAACCCCATAATTTCTTTGTGCAAATTATATTGTTGTACACGCACATGCATTAAAAAAAAATATATTTGTTTTGGTAAAAACATGCACTCTTTTTCCACATTAATTGAAATATATGTAAATGGCACATATAGGGCCAATGTTTCTTTTACAAATATTATTGAGAACATTACATATTCTATTCTAAAACATAAAATCACTTACAAAAGATAACACTTATTCTAATATCATATAAATAAATAATGAAGTTGTTTTATTTAAAGGGGTGGTCCAGAATGTAATTAAGGCTTGGTAGCGTTTATAAGATGCAAAGCAATGTGTTAAAGGAAATCACGTTATTTTTTCATAAATCCTACTTTGATTATATACACAACTCAGCTAACTGGCATATTTCCTAGTTCCTCTGAAAGGCCCGCCCTCAAGTGACTGATTGGTCATCGGTCATAATGTGTTGCAATTTGCGTATTGGCCCCATGTAAATATTTAAACAATAAAGTGCATTAAGTTGTAAACTGGTCATGTTCAGGTAAAATCTGACCAAAATGTTAAATGAAAAGTTCACCCAAAGATGACATTTCCGTCAGTTTACTCACCCTTCACTTATTTCAAAACTAGAATGAGTTTCATTGAAAACCGGTAGATAGTCGGAACAAAATGTTGAAATTTTTTAATATTTGCTTCTATGGATGTCAAGGTAAGCTTTTTTTCCAGCTCTTTAGAGCAGAGACAAAGTTGGCCCCATGGTTGTCACGGTCACACGGAAGACAAAAGGTGATTATCTCTTTTCATCCATTTAATCAAAACAATGTGGAAAGTGCAGTAGGATAAGCAGGCAAACCTGTGGTATTCTTGGTAGGAATGCAGGTGTGCAATCAGTTCACAGTGTAAACAAGGGTCTTCATGCAGTCAAAAGAGTATAAAGTCACTTCCCTGAATTACAGTTGTGAACACAAGTTATGAAAAAATGCCCTTAGGAGAAGGGAAACATCCACGGAAGAAGGCGAGCCAGGGAGAGGGTAAGGTAAACCATCTGACATTGACTCCAGACACTGGAATCGACGAGGTTATATGGGAAATGGGGATTGCTGGTGCAGGTGTGTCGAGTTAGTACTCAGGTGAGGGTGCTCTAGTGTGATGACAGGTGGCAGGAGATGGGGAGTGGTGCAGCAGGACCGAGCCGGGAATGTGACAATGGTTACCTTTGATTGAAGCTGCGGTCACACTGGGCTTTTCTCCCTATAGACTTCAATTCATACGCACGCGAATGCGTCAGACCGAAAACGCAGGGTCATGCGTCAAGTTTCGCAGGTTGCTGTGGTGCAAGTTCAAGCTTGGTGAACTCTGACCTGCAAAATCGCATCACTTGACTGCGTGAGACCAATCGAGGATCAAAACAGGACCTCTCTGGACAGAAATTTAAAGCTGCGGTCACACTGGAGTTTGTGTGTGCGAAATTCTGTCGTGCGGCGCTGCAAAAAGGGGTGGAATTAAACAAGATGATTAGACATTAAAAAAAGCGAGCGATTGCTCTATGTTTTAAATTGGACTGAAGCTTTAAACATGGAGCAATCGCTCGCTTTTTTAAATGTCTAATCATCTTGTTTAATCCCGCCCCTTTTCGCAGTGACCTACGACAGAATTTCGCATGCTCAAACTCTAGTATGATCGCAGCTTGAAGCTGCAGTCACACTGGACTTTTCTTCCATAAAGACTTCTATTCATACGCACGCAAATGCGTCAGACCGGAAATGCAAGGTCATGTGTCAAGTTTCGCAGGTCGCTGCAGTGCAAAGTTCAAGCTTGGTGAACTCTGACCTGCGAAATCGCATCACTTGACTGCGTTGCTGCGTCTCAATTTGCATACTATCCGTCCTAAATAGTATTTGAAAGTAGAATTAGTATGTCCCAAATCGTAGTATGTTGAAAAGAGTATGCCAAAGGTTCCCGTATGGTTTACTATTTCCGGTAAAAACTCAAAGCGTAGAAGCGTCCATACTCTAACCGCTGATATTGCCCACAATACATTGCTCGAATTCGATTTAGAACTACAAACGCGGGTGAAAAGTGTAAACAAACCACAAAAATGATGGATGCGCGAGACCAACCATCAAGTAGAGAGGCTTCAGTAAAGATGTTTGTATGACTGTTAATTAATATCTAGCCCACTGGAACATGTTTTAATCGCGCTTTCTGTGTTATATTTCATCTGCAACAACAATGCTGAACTTATAAAGATGTGTTTGGACGTCTGAATGCATTAGAGTCTGAATGCAGAATTATCCAAACACCTGAGGAGATTTCTCTGCATGAAAGACTTGTGAATGGGAGATTAACCTGCTGCTGCTGCTTCTCCAATAAGGTATGAAATTAAAAATGAAAGTGTGGATGATATGTGGATGATTGACAGGGCTCGTAACTAAGCAACACAATGATCTGTTAATGAGAAAGTAGCATGTCCCAAAAGCTTGCATACTCTTCTGTTACACACTCAAAAGTGTGTACTTTTTCTTTACAAAAAAAGTGCATGCTTTTAGGGTGTAGTAAAAGTATGCGAATTGGGACGGAGCACGTGAGACCAATCGAGGATCAAAACATGACCTCTCTAGACAGAAATTTAAAACATGGAGCAATCACTAGCTTTTTTTAATGTCTAATCATCTTGTTTAATCCTGCCCCTTTTCACAGCGACGTACAACAGATTTTCACATTATCAAACTCTAGTGTGACCGCAGCTTTAGCCCGCCATTCAATCTAAGAAGAGAGAAAAAATTATGGGGATGGTTTTGAGATTATCAGTTAAAATGTAACGTAACCCTTTGTTTGTTTTATTGTTAAAACTTAAATTAAAACATTTCAATTAAATGGTACATTTATTTAGTTTTAAATGACATCAGATGATGCAGTGACTTTAATGAGCAAAGGCAGATTCTGCTTGACTAGTGTATTCTGCATTGAACTCTGTGTTATAAATGTGATTTTTTTTATATGTTTTTATTGCAATAAGGTATCATTAAAACAGTACTACATTAGTTAATATGATTTACAGTTATGTTTTTTTATTTTGAAATATTATTAAATAAATTAGGAAATTACCAATGACATTCATTCATTCATTCATTCATCTATCTATCAAACCCACGCGAACATGCAAGCTCCACACAGAAATGCCAACTGACACAGCCAGGGCTCAAACCAGCGACTTTCTTGCTGTGAAGCGATTATGCTACCTACTCCGCCACCATGATGCCCCTTACCAATGGCAACTTTAATGTAAAATAGTTTGGTATATTTAACTTCAGCCCATGGCTCTCAGTGATATTTGGTTTTTGGCCCTTCATACGAAATGTTTGGGCACCCTTGCTTTAGTATATCTTGTTTAGTGTTCAACAGAAGAATGAATCTTGTAAACGTCAAGAACCACCTGAGTGTGAGTAAATGGAGAGGAAATTTTTAATTTTGGATCACCTATCCCTTTAAAAGTAGAAGTGTCAATGCAAATGTAAAGAAGCAATAATGCTAAAGTTGGATTGAACAAACCCCTTCTCCTAAAGGCCAAATGTCTTACAGGATATTTCCATGATGGACATTATGTTGTGCACTTATTTATTCTCAAAATGCAACACTGTAATTAGTGTGCAACCAATGTAGCTATTAACACTGATAATCAGTAATTGAAAATAACCAAAAATATACAATATAAATAATACATTTTTATTTCTTGAGCACAATCACTCACTTACTCACTTCACCAATTTATCAGAGGTCTCCACAGTAGAATGATCCACTAGTTACTCTGGCATAAAATATATCCCAGCCCTTTCAGCCGCAACCCACTGAGCCACCATGCTGCCCCAACACATAACCAGCATATTTGATTTCTGAATGAGCATGTAATACTGTATCAATCAATCCATCAATCAATCAATCAATCAATCAATCAATCAATCAATCAATCAATCAATCAATCAATCAATCAATCAATCAATCAACCAATCAACCAATCAATCAACTAATCAATAAATCAACCAACAAATCCAACAATCAATCAATCAATCAATCAATCAACAATCTATCAGCCAACCAATTATCCAATCAATCAATCAATCAATCAATCAATCAATCAATCAATCAATCAATCAATCAATCAATCAATCTATCAAGCAATCAATCAATCAACCAACCAATCAACCAATTAATTAATTAATCAATCAATGAACCAAACAACCAACCAATCAAACAAACAAACAAACAATTAATCAATCAGTCAACAAATCAATCAATCAATGCAATTTTACATGTCCATTTTACATGACTGTTCATTTTTCTAAAATAATAATTTATATTACAAATTTCACAGCATGACCTCTTTTCTCTTGCAGCCTTTTTTGGTATTCTTATTAGTTTCACGACTGAAATCTAATTGTTGTCATTTTGCATCATTGTCTGACTGGGCACAGAAAATGGATATTTTCTTTCCTCTTCATTCCAGCGTGTCTTATTGTAGATCCTCCATAAATCCATCTCATGCAAGCATACAGAGCTTAACAGATGTACCACGATGGGGGTACATTTTTTCTGCATCCATGCACGTCCATATTTCACACAAGCTTACCCATCCTGTTCCTCGAGGTTTTGTGAACACCAAAATAACAGCTCACATTTTACCATTGTTTTACACAAACACCTGTGGTCTTATACAGACTTTGAAGAAACAAAACTAAAGAGTATCATGATTAAATATTGTGAATAGAAAGAAAATCTGAATTGTGACCGCTGATAAAGCAGGGAATAAGCCTAAGATAAGCTGAGTAGATCTGTATTTGTTGTCAAGGCATTCAAGCTGGAATACATGTCTGAGATGAGTCTCTACACACTGTTGGTGTGGAAAGTATTTAGAAATGGCTGTTCTAAATTTATGCAAGAGGGTGACCGTGAACCAGAGCCAGAAACACCACCCTGTCTATGGATTCCACTCCAGATCTTTTCCCAGCCAAACAGCATCCATCTGTGCCCGGAACCTTGAGAGCTAAAAAAAAAAAATCTAAATGAAACATTGCTGATTTTTTTTTTTCAAATTATTCCCATTCCATAACAGACAAGGTGGCTCAGTGGTTAGCACTGTCGCCTCACAGCAAGAAGGTCGCTGGTTCGAGTCCTGGCTGGCTCAGTTGGCATTTCTGTGTGGAGTTCACATGTTCTCTCCCATGTTCCTCTGGGTGCAAAGACATGCGCTGTAGGTGAACCGAATAAACTAAATTGGCCTTAGTGTGTGTGTGTGATTGAGCACACTGTAAAAAAATGTTAAGACAGTACAATAACAACAACAACAACAAAAAAATCCTTATTTCCTTTCACTTTTTCTTGTTCACTTAACTTTTGAAATCATCAGCTGCACTGACCTAAATTATTTGTCAGTAAAAAAAAAAAAACATTTAGTTGGGTTAACATAAGATTACTAGTTTTCTGGAGAGGTGAACTACTCTATAACAAAACTTTTTAAGTTGTGCCAACTGAACATTTTTGTCTGCAGAACTGGAATGCCTGAAGTTGAGTCATCAAAAAAAAAAAAAAAATCCCATAATCCTTATTTTTGAAAACATCAGTTGCACTGACCTAAAATGTCTGAAGTTGAGTGAACAAAAAACTCTTTTGGAAAATGGTACTAAGAAATAACACATTATCAGAACAAACAAACAGTTCAATTGAAAAAATAAATAAATTAATTAAATAAATTAAAACAGAGACAAATGTTAACAAAACATTTATTCGACACAAAATTAGACACAGGACAGGAGGCAAAATAACAGTAACGGTACTCAAGACAAGGTTCAAAACAAGGCAGGACAAACAAGGGATAAATGCTTTGTAATGCTTCACAGGGAAAGAACAAGACTCAGCAAAGGGTCTGTGTGAATGACGTGTCTTTATAGTCCTAGTAGTCAGTCCATCATGAGCTTCCAGCTATGTGTGACTGGTTCCTCCATTTGAATTATAGTTTGAGCATTTGATCTGTCATTTAATTATTACAGGAAAATTAAATATCAAATTTGTTTGATTTCTTTGCGTTTTGATCTATTATTTGATCGTTTGAGCATTTGATTTATCATTTTGGGTAGTTGTTTTGAAAGTTTGATTTATTATTTGATCTTTTTATACATTTGCATTTTTCATTTTATTTTGTTAGGAAAAAACTTCCATATATACTGTACACATAACAGTTAAATACAAATTAACAGTCCACATGCACTAAGTGTTTCTTTTTGTAGAGCGAACTAGGTAAATATGAGATAAAAATTCACATTAAAGTATTTTGTTGTTGTTGTAATAACAACATTAAT